>NW_009215696.1:0-3285 GCF_000690835.1 Fulmarus glacialis
TAATATAATATATATATTTAAAAGTTAAGAAATACCAGATTGTTGGCATTTAACCCCTTCTTGCATGTACATTATGATTATGTGCTGTTCCCCAGCAAGAATATAGTGACTATAAAACTTAAGCTTCCTTAATCAGCTCCTCGTTGGTTCTGCCCTCCCAAGCTTCAGCTCTTTATCCTTCATAAATACTAACTAATCCCGTTTTCTTCCTGCCCATCAGCTTCCTCTTCTTTTGACAAGTCAGCTTTTTGGCACTTCCTCTGCAGTTTCAGACTGCTCCTTTTCTTTCTTTCCTTAGCTTGTGATTCAGTGGCGCTAGAATGCCAGCAGAGTGCAAGGAGACAAAAGATCTCTGCTTTTAATACAAATACCTTATTGCATCTTGTAGCAGCAATTATCATTAAAATCCACCCTTACTACCAAAGAACAGGACATGCTTACTTAGTCAATGGTATTGGAACATGCACTGTGTAGTTACAAACAGAATTTAATACCCACTTTCCTACAGATATACAATGCTTGTGAAGTTTGGTCAGCAAAATCCAACAGTTTAAGTTGTGAGAGGCTCCAGTTCAGTCACTGAGAACAGATTCTTTTGCTTGTTAATCTTTTGAGTGCCTGCTTACATGTGTGGGAAGTGTGGAAATGCTAGCAGGCTTCAAGACAAAAAAGTCTGGGAACTATTTTACATGTGCAAAATTCTTCTCTCCTACTGCCAGTGTCAGAAATGGCTGAGCTGATCAGGATGAAAGTATCAAAAATGAAAAAGAAAAGCTCAACCAGAGAGAGAGAGAGAGAGAGAGAGAGACACCCACCAGAGGAGATGTCAGCACAATTGGCTGAAGTTTGAGCCAGAAGAAGCAGGGTGTTGAAGGAAGAACAGTAATGCAGTGTTAGTATTCAGTGCTATCTGGAGTTCCCTGAATATCAGCACCAAATAATCCTTGCTTTTATTTTGTATATTTAAATAGTAGTGAGAATAAAGCTTTCTGCTATAAGTTCACATCCCTTAATTTGCTCCAGCTTTCGGAACCCAGCAACAGGATAAGTGAAGTGGAATTGCTAAACTCTTTTCCTTCATCATGAGCTGTTTTGTGTTGCCAGGGTTCAGAGGTGGTTTAAGAGTTATATAATCTGAAAAGCAAATTATTTTATTGGTTCATTTATTTATTTTGCTTTTATACTTTACCTTACTTTACCTTTATGTCTACTGCATAATTTCATATTTTTAAGCCAGCATGTAAATTAACTATAGTGATATGTAGATACATTTTGGAATAGATCCAAACTTACGCATTTGTCAGATATGATTATAATGTATCTTAACAAGTTTACTAAAGTGTGCTGAAGTGGTGTCACTGTAAAACTATTCCCAGAGATGTCTGCACTGATGTGAAACAGTTCCCTGACTTTTCTGATTTGATCAGAGCTACACAGCTAGCTTCACATCAGGCTTTTCCAGGCTTGATCACTCAGATTTCCATTAATTTTTCAAGCCTTTCTCTAAAATCTGCTTTATTATTTATTTAGCTGTTTCTTTGCTACAGAGAAATCCAGTGGAAAATGAATGTCTTAACCTGCTTAACCATTTGGCTAGGTCAGTTTATTTACTATGTCTTACTGTCTTCTGTACAACTCAGCTGAAGTGCTGCTTTGTTGGCTGTAAGCCATACGCCAGTCCACACAGGTAAATCACTAGTTAACCCATGGATGAAACTGGGCCTGTGAATGACAAATACCTCCATGATCATTCATATGGACAAGTCTGAGGTTCCCTACTCTTTTCTCATGCCTGAAAAGTTGACAGGAAAACCCAACTAGCCAGAATGGTTAATTAATAGCTACTGCCTGGAGGTGCATATGTACAAGCATGCATATGTTATTAGCTGTCAGGCTTTCAAATTAGCTCTTAAGAAAAAGAAGATATGTTAGTTATTTCTTTGTATGACACAGAATTGTTCATCGAAGTCAAGTTTCTACATCACAAAGCATATCACATCGCAGCACAGTACGTTGCTTGGATCATAGAGAGAAATCAGTTTTGGCAGTTGCTGGCCACCTTGTTGGGTGCAGAAAGTCCTTGTGACAGTGATTGGCAGGGTTGAGCTCCACAGATCACAGTGTGGAAAAGTTTTCAGCCTTGCATATCGAAATCTACATCCAAATCTTACCTTCTTGCTCTACCCATTCTCTTGCTATTCTTCCACTGATGTGACAAGAGAGAAGAGGGAGCCTAGAGTGGAAAAGACAATAAGCTCCTTGGCTAGAGGAGTATATTATGGACGTCCGTTTATGTGGGTGGGCCTAGGGCTAGCTGGGCAGGTTCGAATATAAATGAGATGGCTCCAGAAAGCTCCATTAAGCACAAGAAGTGCAAGACTACACGTAGCAAGAGAATAGTGTGTTGCCACACTGTTAGTAAAACTTTGACAGTGGTTTTGGTTTAGTTCTCCTATTATGGTAAGTTCACCTTAGGAAGAAAGAAGCAATCTCTCCTGAACGCAGTGCCTGCAGAAATCTCTGATAATTGCAAATGCAGGGAACTATTTCTTCTTCAACAGACTTCTCCTGACCTGAGGTCTGTGTTTTTCCTGTACACTTGTGTTCTACAGTTGTGAATCACTATATTTCAGTTTAATTTAAATTCAACAGTTGGGGTTAGAAACTAACTCTCCAAAAGACAGTCTCTGTGTTATGGTATTATATTTTATTTATATCCCTCAGTGCAAAAATTATCATAGACTTACCTTGTTTTCCTATATTTGAACTCCTATTATGGAGGATGTATACACTGCATCTTGAGGCACACGATGTTTCTAGTGTATTTCATACAGAGTTACAGATTTTAGCAAATTTATGTCATTCTGATGATCTTTGACGGAATTATAATTTCAGATTTACTCATCTACTTGCAATTAGGAACCGCAGACTGTGGCAACCAATACCAGATGGAATATGTATTCATAAGTCTTCCAGCTCTGATGCTTTGTATTGTAGCATTTGAATACTTTAATTAAAAGAGAGAAGTGATAAGGAGGATGTGTGGATATTATTTGGAATACTCTTTATACACAGAGTGTAAAGTGGAGAACCTGATTGGAAAGACCTAGCAATATTCCAAAGTAGGTTTTGAAATAATAGGATAATTTCACTGTGAATAAGAAGTCTTTGAAATGCACCTACATACTAGTTAAAAGTTACAAGTTGAGGATATACTCTTTTGTACCAGTCTAGCAATGGTTGGTCTTCAGTGTAAACTACAGTAATGTGAGGATTTAGCATTCC
>NW_009215696.1:3316-3874 GCF_000690835.1 Fulmarus glacialis
AGTGTTTATGTAAGGTGAAATGTATTTGTTCAAACATTTTTTAAAAGTACTATTAAGTGCATGTGTGTGGATACAGACACATGACTTCTGTGATCTGAGTTTGTAGAATGTGAGCTAGGTCTCGTCCTCAACTGTTGCAACTAAGCTCGTAAGGCTTTTTTTCCCATCAGTCTCAGTACAAGCGTGTTAATGTAGCCAGGTGAAACATGGGGAAATAATTTCACCACTTTTTGTATTTGTTTGTGTAGACGTGTAGGTAGATACTGCGGTATATGCTTTACCCCATTTCTACGGTTGTGGTGGCTTAACTTTGGCTAACAGCTAAACTCCCGCTCAGCTGCTCGTTCACTCCCCCTCCTCAGCAGGGCAGGGAGAGAAAATAGGATGAGAAAGCTTTTGGGTTGAGATAAAGAGAGGGAAGTTCCTTACCAATTACTGTCACAGGCAAGAGAGACTCAACTTGCGGAAAAATAATTTTTATTCCCAATTAAAATAGATGCAGGTAGTAAGAAACAAATAGACAGAAATTAAAAAAACATACTTCCTCCCCCTTTTCCC
>NW_009215696.1:3957-29495 GCF_000690835.1 Fulmarus glacialis
GGCTGGTATGGCCAGTATACAGTGGTTTCTCTTTGCCACTCCTTCTGTCCCTCACTCTTCCCCTGGGTCCCTCGTGGTCTGTCCCACAGGCTGCAGGGGAATCTCTGCTCCATGCCTGGAGCACTCCTCACCCTCCTCCTGCTCTCACCCTGATTTTCACACTGCTGGTTTTCAATATTTTTTTTCTCCTTCCTCCTCTGCCCTTTCTTAAATACGCTCTCTCAGAGGCTCCACCAGCACCTCTGATGGGCTCAGCTGTGCCCTGTCACGTGGCCGTTGCAGAGCCGGCTGGAACTGGCCAGAACCGGCTGTGTCCGGCACAGGGCAGCCCCAGTCTCTCCTCAGAGGCCACCCTGCAGCTCCCCCCGCGGCCAACGCCTCATCAGGTAAATGCAACACAGGGGTAGAAGGAAAGTCAGCATAGATAGGAGTGATGAGGGGAACAGAAAAAAAAAGAAAAGGTGGTTTTGTGTATTTTAAATTTATAGGCATATTGGACAAGCTCCTAGTATGAGACTGGCTTGGGAACTTACCAATGAAATTATATTGACAAATTATATGATAAAATGTTCCTGTAAGAAAATACCTACAGTCCAAAGAGATTGCGTCAGACAGCTTGGAGAACGAGAAGACTACAAAACTGAATTTACAGGAGAGGGTGGGATGTGAAAGAGGAAGTTGCTTTGCCTTCCTTTATCTTGTATTCCTGCCATGTGCCTGATGCAAGCTTATCTTCTGCTTACTCTGTACAGAGAGTTTTATGTGCAGTTAATTCTGTGGACTAGCAGCTAGGATATTTTTGCAGTGTGCATGTATTTCCCAGAAGTGCTGGTATATGAAGATCTGGGAATAAGCCATTAAGATTTGTGAGAGCCTTGTTTTTTCCTACAGGGTGTTGTAAATAACTTACAATAATTTGGACTTAAGCAAAAAGGAATTAAGTAGTTGACTGCTGCTAATGAATACTAATGGTTGCTGGAAACATGATCAATGTAAGGAGCATATTATTAGTGAAGGTGCCCTTCTTAAACTTCATTAATCACCAAGATACCTACGAAGCAGCAAATAATACCTTGTTATTTGGCAACAGCTAAAGGAAGAGCCAGCTTGTAATAGGTGTTAAATTCTGCATTCTGATGCAAAGCAAAATTTCTGTAAGATTTTGTGCTGGCATAAGTAAAAGATGTTTAGTGCCCTATTGCGCTTTGGCATGCAGGTGTATCCAAATAAATGACTAATCCTGTTCAAGTCAACCAGGTAACATGTGAGTTTATAGTTAATCATGTATTTAAATACAAGTCTGTAAGGGCTTCCATATGGGCAGAGCGAGACCATGACAGTGAGATTGAGATTGTCAATAAGATTGTACTGTCTTCTGAAACCCCTTATTATACAAAGGTACATCCTTCTACTTTTCGCTAGTTAAACACAATCACCATAACAAAAAAAGTCTCTGAAGTTAAATGCTTGTTAAACATGTCTTCTAGTTTTAGCTGTTTTTATGACCACAGTGGAGCTGCTTGTTTTCATATGCCTATTTCACTGTCTTCATATAATCTACAAACAGCTTTCATGTAATAGCTTTGTTACTTCCTTCCCCCCGCCCGCCCCCCAGAAATCTCTCAATAAATCCATTAGGAATGAGATCATTTATCATTCAACCTCTGTTGGTGTGGCATTGTCCTTAAATTTTTCCTTCTCAATAGCAAAATCTTTTAAACGGAGTCTTTTACATTCAAATTCTTCGTGGAATGACTTCCCCCAAAATATGTTTTGTAGAGAAGGTTTTAAAGCTGTTACAAATGACAGGTGGAGGAAAGTTCTATGTCAGACCCAAAGAAGGACTTTTTGCAGCTGATAACTTGTCCACTTTTTCTATTTGTCAAATAAAATATGCAACCTCTCCCTACAAGCCTTCAAACACATGAATCACTATTTTCTTTGCAGTGTCAGTGAAAATGATCTTGTTAATAATGGAAATAGCAAGAAACTTTTTGCGCTTCTTTGTCATCGGGCCCTATGTTTACCTTCTCTCTGGTCATGTAGTGCATTTATGAGAACAAGATTGGGGTTAATAGATTTAAAAAAAAAAAACACCAAAAAACACCAAACAAACAAACAAACAAAAAAACCCCCCAAAACAAAAAAAAAAAACCAAACAAACCAAAACCACCCCAAACCCCCCAAAAATAAACCCAAAACAATCAATTTACTGATAATTTAAGGCCATCCTACAGGTGAGTATATATAATGAACAGTAAAAAGACTATAGGTTATGGACTTTGTGGTTGATTTTGTGCCACCAGGAATAGTAATAAATAAACAGACCTTATTTTCTTTTTTTTTGTTTCCTGACTTTTCCCAAAATCCCTACAGATACTACAAAAGCATTAAAGCTCTCAGGAAAAAAATTAAGATTTCTGGTTGAGAAGTACACACTTTTAATAATACGCTGTACATGGTTAGCTTGCCAAATGGGGGCCTGATTTTTATCTTTGTCCCTCTCTTATTTTTCAGATTGCAAAGTTTTTGAAGTTTCCTTGCTCTGCATCAGGTATTTCTTCCTTAGCTCAACTCATTTTTTAAATGACTAAGCAGAGATTGTGCCAGAAAAGTTTTAGTTACTTTTGATTTTGAAGTTATTTCAAATATATATTTGCAACCTGTTACATGATTTATTTGTTTTGTCAGTCTTACTAATGGTATTAATGATAAGGTATGAATTTACAGTGGAGGAATTAGTTGTCTTAAGCTTATTGCTGTCTAGCAATGTTTAAACTTAACTAAGCTAGGGATGTTTTATTTCTTTCTAAGAATCTGCACAGAAAAGTTTTGTGTAGTTTAATTATTTCAGTTCAGAATTCGTTCACATGAAATTTTTCAATATCCATGTGTGGAGGAACCCTTCTAGCACAGTCAAATTAATTGATCCCTTTGACAGTGTCTATGATTTGCAGTTAGCCCAGACTTGATTTTCGTTTCCTGATTTACGCTGTTCACTTCCATTTCATTTCAAGAAAATACTTTTTCACCTCTTTGTCCTCCTTATTGGCTTGAAGTTTTCTATGTAGTTCGTTCATTTAAGAAACAAGCAGGCCAACTGTATCGAAAACTTCAGACCTCTTTAGCTCTATGTGCTGTATTTTTACTGTTCAGTAATTAGTTCCTTCAGCAATTCACTTAGCAACTGATCTTCCTAGGAAGTTGCATTAGATCCCGTTGATAATAACCTGCTGTGGAGAATTCTTTGAAGAAGTTTACCTTTCCCAAGTGTGATTTTCCTTTCTCCTGAGCTTTCTTGTGCTCGTTTACACTCCTTACAGCAAAATAGCTTATAGGAATGCAAAAATTCTCAAATTGGAAATTTAAAACACTCTAAGAGAATTATCTTTTTGCCATTCTGTAGGGATGAAATCAGAGCTATTTTGATTATTTTCCACAATTTCCCAAGTCATTAGATTTGGTGCTGATAAAAGGAAGGGGAGAATAGGCAAAGCAAAGGTTTGCATGGGTCTTCTGCATTTAATGGTGAGCTTCACAGCAAAAATTCACTAGGAATATCTACCTTTGCTACTAGGTTTCAGTGGATGCAGAGAATAAAGCAGACTAGTGACATCTTTTCTCCTCTGTGCCACCACTGATGCTGTCTATCCTTGCAGAAAAAAACCAATCATCTTCAGACAGAGAATAAGGTGCTAGGTGTATAGCAGTGGCAGTAAATGCTTTTAGCTTTATCCATTGGATCATGTATTAGACCTATGGTAAATCTTTTTTTCTGGAGCATTTTTATTTTCCTACCATACGTAGAGCAAGGATACTGCTAGTGGTTAACATTTGGATATCATACTCCAAGGATCATACAGTGAAAGTTTCAAGGGAAGCTGGTTTTATCAGTGAAGTAACATACTTGCTTTCCCCCTGTCTGCTTTTGTCCTGTTTCCAAAAGAAGTAGCTTCTGGGAGAAAACTTCCTTGTGAAAACTTTAATGTTCTTTCCCGTCATGTGGTGCAGAGTGTTCCAACACTGCTTGATCTTTGAGCCCAGATTTTTAGGTTGAAAGAAGTATTCTGCATATGGAAATGTTTGTACCTGAGGCTGATATCTGTGGCTAAGGGAGAGAGAATTAGTCTGTCAGTGCAGCTATGAGTATTTCTGCGGCGCTGTTTTTCAGTGTAAATTTAGAATATAAAAAGTGGGTTAGGCTGAACCCAAGGGTTTTTAGGTGAGGTATTACCTGACCATGGCGGAGTTCTTGTCTCACTCTCTTAAATGCCTCAGAAATTTTCAGGCCTCTAGTTTTCCTCTATTTTTACAAATCTACATGAGGAAAAGAAAAAAATTGTAAATTATAGTATTCTTAACGAACAGTTATAAAAAGTAACTCAATTATTCCTATTGAGTGAATAATATAATTTTGTATTAAGAATTGTGTATTTACTGACGTGTATCTGAGTAAAAACCCATGGTTACTCTTACAAAAATATGATAAAGCCTGACATACTAATCTGAGTGTAAAAGATAAGGAAACAGATTGACTGGTTCACAGCAGTTTGCTATGGACAAAATTCTTCTCAGCACATTATGGTCACAAATTGTCGCTCATATGTTTCAATGATAAATATTTAATTATCCTATAATAATTCTGTAATTCATTTTTACCTTTTATATTGCACAGCGATTATTTTATAATTAAATATTAATTTAATGAAATGATTATGTTTGTGTTGTAGTACAGAATTAACATTGAGTTAATTATGAAATATTTCAGATGAAGCAGTTTGAAGTAGTAACCTCTCCCTTCTCCCAAAAGAAATGTAACAAGAATTGTATTCAGAATGTATTCCAGAGTAGTAAAACAGGATAATCTCATGCATGAATTATGACAGACTTGTGGTGTCTGAGGTAGTTTATTGGCATTTATAAATGTATAAAAGAATAATTCTGGCTTTTAACACACTTGATACTTTAGCAGGGACTGATGATTCTTATACTAGTGGTGACTCTCACTAGAAATTAGTATTCAGATACTATTGCGTATCTTCATATGCAAAGAAATTGCAACTGCACAGGAAACATTTTGAGATGGAATTATGGGGCTAAAAATTGTGCACCCCAAGGCTTGCAGTGAATATTTGTAAGATACTAAATAGATCTGGTGTTTTGGTTACTAAATGAGTCTTGTCAGTGTCTCATGAATTCTGGAAAAGGAAAACATTGGTGACTAGGTAAATATTAAAAAAGGTCCTACTTGTTTAATTTTGAGGTATTAGTTTTTGGGACAATATTGTGAATACTAAAGTGCTGTAGAAGGGCTTAACCTAGCTAACAGTACCGTTTACCTGTGTTTATGGTATGCTTTTTGCATTATTTTTACACCCAACAGAGAGAAAATAGTTGCCTTTAACAAATAAAACCCCTCCCTAAACTAGACTTGATGTGGAATTATCAATTATGTGGGGTTTTTCCAAGCAGTGGAAATAAGTTCATTCTGAAGATGGATTTATTATGGAAAAGATTGCTTCATAGCTATATGGAATAGTGTGTTTTGAGAGAGTGCAACTCTTCTTAAAACATTATTCCACCCTATCTTCTTCTTTTATTGTATTTCTCCTTGCCGAATTGCCTTGTCTCTGGTTAGGCTGTGAGTTGTATTACTTAAGATACTGCCTAAAGTCACATAACACCAAGTCACAGGTTATTTAGGGAATCATTAAAAGAAACAGGTTATTTCAAAACAAATGGAACTTGCTCTTATAAAAATGAGTCTTTTTTCCTCCTTGTTTATCCTGGTGCATTTCTGATATCCGTTTCAGTAGTTCATCACGACTGAATTCAACCACATAACCTTGGTATTCACAGTGTATTAACAGGAATGTTTTACATTGTAGTATCTGAAACAGTGGATAGGGTTTCATAATCTGTTTTCCTCCCTTAGCATTGCTATTGTTCCTTATCAATCTGTTGCAGTTGCAGAGTCTAAGTCACAGTATTGGAAGCTATTTATAGTGAGCTTTGTGAAAGGTCAAATACCTTCGGCTGTTTAGATGTTTTCATTAACAATATTATTTCCTATTTTCATACTGTTTGAAAATATGCCAACCAATATTTTTTAGAGAATAATACTTAGATTTTTTTAAAAAGCGGACTGTTTTTTTATCTTAGCTTGATAAATTCTTTCCTTACAGAAAAACAGGTAACAAAACTAATTATTGTTTCTTTTTATATATTTTATCTGATTTTGTATTGAAGACTCCATACATTATAAATATAGTCAGCATTACTCATAAATGCTGAATTGATTAGTTGGATTTGGAACTAGAATATCCACAGGGTACTCAGATAAAGAAGAAACCTGGAAAGCTGGTATCAAAAGCTTAAGGAATGAATAGAAAAGAACTTAATATTGCACATTTGATATAATCATTAACAGAAATACCGAAGTACAGGTTATGTCATAGCTCTCTGAGGTGTTTATTGCTTGCCTTTGGGGCAGAAAGTACCTGTCTTCATACTGAGATTCACATCCCAGAAACCCTGTTTGTGATAGGTCCCAAACACTTTCTTCAAAAACAGCTGTGCTCTCTTCTGTAACACTGCATCTTCCAAAAGGAAAGAGAGTGGTGTAACCCCCACTTTCATAGAGCAGTTCTGCTTCCAGCAGCATGGTCACTTGTGCCAGTCTGGAGTCTGGTGCTTTGCTGACCATTTATTGAGCTGATTCAGCTAGTTGATCCAGAAAAAACAAGCCCAGGCCCCATCTCCTTCTCTAGAAAAATGGTATTCTGGGTTAGCATGTTGAATTACCTCATCAAGGGATCAGACAAGCTGCAGCCTGTCCACATGAAAACTGTGGCCAGGAGCAAGGCTGAATGGGAAAAAAAGATTTGGTAGATAGAAGAGGGAGCAGAAGATGAGCTCCACAGCAGCATGTAAACTGTTAATGTATTTAGGTCCTATATAATTGGACCTGAGGAAGAATATGAGACAAATTGACTGGGCCAGAAGGAGAGAGAGAACCCCCTTTCTCTAGTTTAGTGGTGAAGAAAAATGCTGCTGAGGTAGAGACCAAACAGAAGGGCGTGCTTATTCTAGCTTAGGTCTGATCTCACCAGTTCATGGATAAATGTGGAACACTGCCTCTTTCCACTCCAAGCTGTGTTTTTGAATGAAAGTAGCATCTGGTGCTGTGTTTTATGCTGTCATACCTTCCCAAATGTTCCCTTTGGGGAACATAGCAGGAGAGCATCTACGCTGAAGATTCTGCAGGGAGTCTGTATGAGATGATACCAACCTGCTCAGCTCTGATAAGACTGTGATCCTTCTGGGCATGTGCAGAAAAGCATGTCTGTAACACTCGAAATATTACTGGTGAAAATGTATGTGTTTGTAGGGAGTAGATGAGAATTTTGAGCATTGCTCTTGTGGATGAAAGCACATAAATTCTACTTAAATCTTACTTCTGGTACGTATATCTAATTTTGAATCTGCATGGTCTCTTGTCCACTGGGATAAGATTTAGAAAGGCACATTTGGTGTTTCCAGTTAAGATTTTGCACATTTAAAAATTCAGAGTGTGTTCCTAGTAGGATTTAAAGAAGCGGTGGTGTGGATCTTAAGAAGATTAGGCAGTAAATTGTACATAATGATGGACAAGCCACTTAGAACTGATTGAAATAGCAGGAAATACTGACTGCAGATGCATGTCCTCTCTGGACTCCTCTAAGTTACCTGACTCAAACACGGACATGAGGCTCTCAATTTTCTGAGAAATTGTCTTCCCAAGGATTCTTGTTCTTCACTACATTTTAGTAGTTTTGTATGTTCTCTTATAAATACATTTGGAATAGGCTCTCCTATTATCTTTTGAGTAATTTTCCAAAGGCCTTAGTGAAGTACCAGTTTTCACCCTGGGGAAGTATGCATGCCAGCTTCATTTGTAGCTGGTGGAGAGCTCCTCCTCCTCAAAAGCAAACAAAATTATGTGCTGTTCAGGCAAGTTGATCATATGGTTTTGATCCATTGCCCATCTCTTTGTTTAACATCTGAAAAATAGATCCCACTTCAACTAACTCATTGAATGAAATATCATCGAAAGACAACAGAAAATTCACGCAAAAAAATGAACCAACTAATCTGAGTTTTGTCTGGGCTTCCTGTAGGTTTTATGCAGTTCTTCCAGTTACGAGAGTGGTAGTCCTGAATCTTGAAGCAGTGGGTTGGAGTTGGCTTAAAAATGTTCTAACGGAAACATTTTTCAAAAGGAGGAAATAGCAAAGCAAGTTCCTGTGGTATAATACGGAATTGAATACTTGCATACATATTTTATTGAGTGTCTGAATATGCTCAATGTGAACATGAATAGATTGAGTCATACAGATGTGCACTTCATAAAAGGCTGCTTCTGGCCAGCCTAGCTGCTGAGGTCTTATTTAATACTGCAACCATCTTCTGCCACTTTTATCTGGGTTAAGCTCTGATCATCATGCCTGTTTAGGAACTGTTTATTTTTCACTTAACCTTTTCCTTTGCATGTGTTTAATTAAAAGATGTCTCAAGAAAGCACATTGCCACAGTGCCGCATTCCACTGCTTTTGTCAAGATTATATGTAAGTGCTTCTCTAATAATCGTCCTGGGATTTAGGAGAATTCTGCAAACAGGCCACCTCTCTGCCTTCGAATCTGTTTCCCATATTAAACAGATTGCCCTTCAGCCTGTAATATGTTAAAAGTCTGGTTTATAATATTGTGAACAGTAACGTAACTGAAGTAAATCTCACTAACAGTGCAGTTTACGTCAATTGTTAGTGTTAATTTATGATCAGACTTTATTAAATCAATTTAGTTTTATAAAAGGACTGTAAATTAATTCTGTGATTTGGGAACACACTGAAGTTATTACTGCACAGCACCTTATTAAAACATTTGAACACTTCTTGCCTGTACAAGTACACTGTGATGCTCTGATAGTCTCAATGGTTTTTAACTGTACTACTGCAACAGTATGATGATTTTCTTTAGTATAAGAGAAAATTCAGGTGATAATTGTACATTTTCTGTTTAATTATATGTTATATTTGATTGCACAGATATTCTGAGCCCCTTTTAGTTTATTATTCATAGTGCTTAAGGGAATCCTTTCTTGACAGTCTCAAGGCATTTATGTGTTATGTCCGTTACTGTTTACCATTGCTATTCAAAGAAACAGCTGTGTCTATAGACACTTTGTTAGACAGTACAAAAAAAATCTTTATTGTATCATGTCAAGTTGCAGGGGGCAACAAGAAAACCACCAAATTCAGCATTGCTTTTCTTCTAAAATTATTTCTTTGAATCCATTCTGGGAGGAAAAAAAAAGTCTGTGAAATCATTAAATGTAAATTTGAAAAAAACCCTTAGTATTATATTCAAAAAGGCATCAGTTTTATTCCATTGTATGTTGAAATGTCATCACTGGTGTAAAACACAAGATGTTAATGAAGTGGGAGCAGATACCTTGCACAGTAGAGATGTGAAAAGGTAAATTTAACACCTAACAGGTGTTAAGAGCCACAAATAACGAATAGCTCAGCAGTAATTTAATCCTTTGTCAATCAAAGTATTCACTATTGAGAAAACATCTTGCTGTGAATGCTATGTTTAATGGAAATGCTTGTTAGTTTGAGAGGCAAAGTGTAATTTTACTAACATAACACTGAGCATGGTGCATTTTCAAACAGTCTGTGAACCCTCAAATATCAAAAAAGATGAGTTTTATTGCTGGTAGTCATATTTTCTTGTTATTCAAGAATTCTGTACAAATAACGCAATGGCAAACAGACAAAGCACTTATACATTCAGTATCTACATAATATTTATTGGTGTTCTAGGTTGGCCTTACTGTATGATAGATAAATAATTCAAAGGATTCTCAGAAAAGTACTTTAAAATTGTATGGAAAGTAAAATCATTAAAATATGGGTGAAAAGATCAGTAAAATATTTAACAATTCTTTGACTTGGGTTTTTTGCAGTCTGTTTTCCACGTGGACAGACTGAGTGAAAAATAAATTGAGGTTTAGGTTGGTGTGGGAGAGGAAAGGACACGTGTCACACTCCTGTGTAGCTGTGTTAGGTACATTGAGGGATTGTGGTAATTGCAGTCTTCATTCAGCTGTGCATGTGCTTAACTAGGAGTTCATAAACAGTCACAGGCTAGCGACAGATGTCCTCTTCTGCATCTAGTTTTGCCTGTGGAAGCAATTATCATCTGTAAGTGATGCCTTCTTCCCTGCTGTTCTCCCCTGTAGGGTCTTCTCCCCTGCCAGCACAATTGCTCTTTTGAAAGCTCCCTGACCCATTTCAGTCAGAAAACTGGATTCAGAGAGACTTGCTCTAGAATTTGGCTAAAGCCATCCTGCTCATTCTGACTGAAAGCAAGTGAGAATGGCATTCACAAAAGTAGCTTTGGGAGGAGAAAGTAGGAATAGTCACAAGAAACTTGGCAACAGCTTTTTGTCTGGCATATCTGGGTCTGGAAGAAAACTTGTGTCCCCCGTCTGTTTGACAGAACAGTCTCTGTTCTGGCAGAAGACCTGGGGAGCTCTGTCTTTGCCTGTCTCCTGCAGAAGCAGTCACTTGGTTGTGTGGTTGTACTAACCTATCTAGAATTTGCTCAGGCCACACCAGAGTTCTCGCACAGGATTGCTGTTTGCATGAGATGTGAATCTGATCTTGAGGACAGTCTCTGAACTGTCCTTTTCTTCCAATGGATATAATTAAGTATGGTTCAGTAGGTTAATTCCCATGCTTAAGCACATTTATGTTGAGATTAGGGTAAAATGTATGCAGACCCATAGTTTTGCCGCAATTGACTACAGTGAGGTGAGGTATATTGATGACTGCAGTAATCATGAGCATGTTGAAAGTAGAAATCATGCTTCAGAAACCTCCAAGCAAGGTTATGTCTTCTGTTTTGATAAGGACAATCCCTTTTTTTTAATTGACTTAAATGTGCAGCATTCCAAAAGGAAACAAAATAACAACAAAAGAGCACAATATAGTTAATTCTTGTTTAAAGTTGAGGAACAAAGTGTTAATAAGTGACAGAATGAGTGTTCATAATGTAGTATAAAAATACAAAGATAGGATTTTGTCAGTCCTTCTTAGTATTCCAGAGAACAGGACAAATAAAAATTGTATACTGTATCTATTTTTTTAAGCTTTCAAAAAGTGTGTTACATTTTTGGGTCATAATTTTGCCAGGGAAGATCTAGTTATTACCTAAGTATGATGTCACTCGGTAGATACCCTGCTGGCTTCATTTACGGTAAGCACTTCTGCAAAAGCGTAGACAACTTTTTTCCTTTCCATCTGCTGTTCAGTTAAATTCCTATTACATTTGGTTGGTATTTATATAAATAGCTGGTAAGTTCTTTATCATTGCTTCAGATGGTAACTGTTCAGTTTTCAAGATCCCTTTCCCCAAATTAACAGTGAGGGCTCACGCTGTTTTCAATTATTACAATTCATTCTATTTGCTTTGTAAAGAATGCTTTTCTGCATTTGAGTGAGACACCAAAAAAAGTTTTCCTTAAAATCAGTGGAATCCCAATGGAATAGAATTTCCCTGATACTGCCTTGTACTGTGGGTACCTTTGGGCTTACTCCTTTTTTCTGTGAAAGGCAGCCCCTACTGAGTTCAAAGTGAGTAGGGTCAGAGCCTCAGTGAAACAGAGAATAGCCTTCACAGAACAGCCTGTACTGTTATGCCAAGGTCTGCCTCTGAGTTATTACTGCAATCTCAGCACAGGCTAAACAAGTGGATTTGAGTACATCTGGCATCATATAGCGAAAGATGCGTAAAAGAGTGACTGGTGAGAGTTCTGGTGGCTCGTTTTGTTGATTGTAGGATTTGATTACCCGAGCTGCTCACTTTGCATATATTGACTAGGGGAATAGGTATTCTGTAGTGACACATTGTGAACGTGGTAGAATCTAAGAGGAAGGTGGTTTGAGAACTTGCCTATGGTATTTAATATCCTAATGTATGCAACAGATTTTGAGTCCCAGGGATAGGAGTGTGTATTTTTTTTTCCTGTTTATTTTGTTTGTGATTTTTTTGACTGTAGAGGCTAGTTTGGCCCACTTCTGTTGCTTCCATGAAATTGAAATAGTATTCGAAGTGGTGGGCAACAGTACAACACCCTCAGTCAGAAAATAGAAATGGGTCTATAGCTGCAATCACTATTTATGTCTGCGTGGGAAATGTGTGCAATCCTAGTACAGACTGCATTGTGGTCAATAACTTGCACTTGTTGTAGTTCAAATTATACACATGCAGGCTGTCAAGGGTGACACATTTATCTAATGCCTTCTGACAGATTCAGCGCAGTTCTTAGCTGGCAGACGCGCTAAGACCAAATGTTCCAACACCAACGCGTTAGGCAAAGAGCCAGTAACTGTTTGTCATGCAAATATAAATAACTGATACCACAGCAGTGGTGTCTTGCTGCAGAGAAGTCTGCTTTCTGGTAGAAGCACAGTTCACTGGTTGTATTTGAAGCATAGAGGATGAAGTAATATGTGTATTTTGAAATTACATGTTCAAGTGTCAGAGAACAATTAGTAATATTGTTATAAATTCTGTAATATTTAAAAACTCATGCTATGTGTTCTTGGAATATTTGAAGCTGCCTGTCTTTGTGTATTTCAAAAATGTGTGGCAGAGTTTGGACCCTTCTGAGTGCAAGTGTGTAGGTCTGCTGCAGTTCTAATCTTCCTGCCTGTCCAGACAGAGAGCGCCTGTGATCACACAGGCATAGGGATCACACAGGGAGAAGGAAGTGAACCCTAGAGTCAAGGTTGAGGTCCTTTCCCACTTTATTTCACCTTGACCATATGTACCTGCCCACTGCTGGTGCCAGACGCCGGTACAAGAGAGCAAAGCTGCTCATCTCTGTAGTCTCCTCTTTGTATATGTGTGGAAACAGGGCAATCGAGCCATTCTAACTGAGACCACCTCGTCTGTCCTGCATTAAAGAGCAGGTATCATATTCCCAAGATACTGTGCATCTGTCCAACTGCTAAGATGTAGAATCAGGAATACATTTTTCTAGGGAACCTAAATTGCCAAGGTATCTTCTTCATAGCAGCCTGGATGTTTAGAGCCAGTCTGCTGGGGAGTAGGAAGTGGTAAATTTCATATTTAAATTGGGTTTGTATTTTTGTCACAGTTTTCAGCTAACACAGGTAGATTGCTTCTAGTGTAATACAGGAAATTAAGGAGGTCATAAGCAATATCGGTTTATTAAAATAATAAAAAAAGGTATTTTGAGCCCTCTCTGATTAAGATATCTCCTCTGTACTTGCCTTCCTCCTTTTTTAGTGAAAGACCTAACTATCAGAATGCCTAGACTGTATAATGTTTATTTGG
The DNA here is from genome assembly GCF_000690835.1 of Fulmarus glacialis. NCBI lineage: Eukaryota > Metazoa > Chordata > Aves > Procellariiformes > Procellariidae > Fulmarus > Fulmarus glacialis. The sequence goes on from NW_009215696.1 coordinate 17,368, forward strand.
CTTAGAACACTGTTAGCAACATATTGAACCGAGTAAAAACATTTCAGTGTAGTATCTCCACTTGTGATAAAAGTTAATAAAGTTACAGCCTCCCACTTTAAATCAACTCTTCTATTCTTAATTCATTTGTGCTCATATCCTAATCAATAGAGGCACTTCTGCAGGGAAATTCAGCAGCTACAATAAAAGCTTAGGACAAAACTGGAAATGCAAAATGAGGCCTTTCTGGGAATACAAATTGTCATGACTGCCTGAAATTGAATTTGGATTGGTGAATTGTAATGGGACCTTTACTTATCATAAAGAGTCAGTTTCTTGACTTTCATAGAAGTGTCAAGAAGCAGATTACCTTATCTTTTTCTCAGGATTTATTCGGAATACAGAGGGTTCAGCTACTGATTCAAATACTGCTTCTCAAACAACTTGTGTGTCCTCCATATGTGTGTGGCATAACTAGTGTTGCTGTTACATTTTAGCTCTTTTGGATCTGAATAATTGTGTATCTACTGTCTTAGTTTCTTGAAGCATCTTACCCAATTTTTTTTGTTTTTCTTTGGTTTTTTTGTTTCTAAAATACACATGCTTCAGTTTCTGGGAAAACTGTGTTTGATAATGAAAGCTCTGCCTCTGCAAAACAGTTCCTTATCCTTCTCTTTTGCTGTAAACAAGGATAAATGGTTATGCTCCCTTACAGCTTAAGTCTTATGTCAGTCACACCATATAAATATCTTCTCTTTTTCTCTTGCATTAGTGGCAGGGAAAAAAAATGACAGTGCTGGTGATTTCCTTCATCCTTTTACTTGTTTCAAATCTTGGAACATAACATAACATAACATACATAAACATAACCAGGACTTTGTTATCCAGCTGCAAAGCTGATGTGCAAAACTTAATTAACTTGGATGGTGACATCTCTCTGTAACCTATCTAGTCAATACTTCAGCTCTTTGTTCTCTGGAAGTGTTAAAGCTGTTGTCTTATTTCACTTTATCTCTTTGGTATTGCTCTACATCTTTCAATCCACCTCCAATGTTTGTTTCTGCAATGTATTGCACAAAAAATGGAAAAGCTGCCCCGTCATAAGTAAAAGCGCTAGAAGCATGTAGGAAGTGTATAAACAAATTGCTATTTGGCATCCTTCTTAAAAGTTGTAATTTGCCTGTCTTGGCTGTTCATTAAGACATGCATAAAATATCTCTACTAGTCATCATTCACTGCCGGAATCCTGGCTACTCCAAACAGAGCTGAAAAACCCATTTTACTAATTGAGGAAGGAGTTACCAGCAATTATTTTGACAATAGAAGTTTCATGGACTTCAGTCACGGTGGGGGTGGGGGCCAGAAAAAAGCTATGTGGTACGTATGTATTCTAAATGATATCACCCAGGATTTCACATCATCCAAGCTAGCAGACATTTAGAAACATTAGTCCTTTTTTAATGCTCATTATTGCACGGGAATCTAGTTCAATATTCAGTACCATTACTGGTGTAAAGGTTAAAAGTTTAATTTCAGGACAGCTCTGAAAAATTGAGCCCTGCTAGGTACCTCCCCAGGTACATATTTTATTACTGTATGCGTAAATTTGTGGTGCTTACAAAATATGTAGGTATTTATCCAAAAGATCTCATATGCATTGTGCAGCAGAGGGTGTAGACATACAAGCAATATTTAACCCAATGAGTAAAATCAATTTTTTGTTCGTTTTTATGATGTGTCACTCTCATATTTTCAAAAGCATGTGTCAATCTGTTTTGAATACTCCCACTAAATTTACTAAATGAGTAGAAGTTTAATGAAAATTTCCATTAAGTTGCTAAACTTAGCAGTGTATTGGTAAAGTATAGTAAGTTTTACTGTTCGGTTCATTTTGTATCTGTGATAGGGAGTTTGAAGTGCTATATTTGTTCAGAAAGGAAAACCTTGTTTAGCTGTACTGAAAACTATATCGACAGTTAAGACTGTTCTAAATAAAGCGACGTGTAATTATTGATCTTACTAATGCATGGATTCTGAACTGCAGGATGTAACACAAAAAATGTAGCAAAGAAATGCAAAAGTGTTCGTATTTTTGAGTAAAAGTACTGAACAGTTTCCATCAACTCAGGTATCTGTTTTACAATGGACATACTTCAATGAATTTACTTAAAATTTCAGTTGCTATTCATGAAAGGAAAAGCTGAACTGGTTTATTCCCAAATGAATTTTATGTGGAGGGGAGGTGCAGGGGGAGCGTTGGCGGTGTTCTTTAGAAATACAATTGTTTTTCCACAGATACACTTAATTTTCATCAAACTTTTTAACCAATTTTTTTTTAAGGTCTCATACTGAAGAAAGACTTTGGGTTTTACAAATTCACAAGAAGAATATCTGAATTTTAGAAAAAGAAATAGTTTGGTCTTGAAGAAGGTCCCTAAAAATGCAGTGAAAGTTTCTCATTAAAAACTCCATGTAATGAAGAAAAATCATGTATTCTCTGACTGACAAGTTTTAGAGTTCTGTATTTGAATATTCTAAAATGAGTAAGTGCATTATGCATTACTTAACATGTTAAAAACAGTGTATAAAACTGTTAGCATCCTACCTATACAATATTTTTGCTTCCATGGTTTTTGCAATATCTGGGTATTTGCTAAACTATATATTCCAAATGGCACAGTAAAGCTGGTGCTTAAGAAAAATGCTGCATCTTCAGCTCTGTTGCCTAATGTCTTCTGTTTAGACAAGATTCGTTGTGTTACAGGTACCAATAATGTAGCGCTTCTTTCAAACTGCCTCAGCGGGGTTAAGCTCCTGTTTTGTTTTGAAGGGACTGTGATCAGATCACTGTCAGTTTTCAGATTCTTCGTGTAGTATCTCCCTGTCTTTTGCTTTACAGGTACATTAAGCAACACAATTAACAACTGCCATGGAGTTTGTTCTTTAGGGGAGAAGCGCATTAAGGCAAATTACTTTGTTTTGAATTGTTGTTTCGTATGGGATGTGTTTGTGGAAAAACAAATATACACAGACTTACTGGTAAAACAATAATCAGCGTAACTCCATAGACACAGCTCTGCTTTGCAAGAGGGCTTACAAGAAGCACATGTGTTTACACAGTCCCATACTTGCTGCTTGTGGCAGTATCAATAGATGTTTCTTGAACAACTAAGTGAAATGTCCAAAGATTTATCATGGTCCTTAGTAAGAAGATTTATTCTGCAGTCTTGAGCTGTCCCAGGAAATTTCCATCTCTTGAGTAAAATATTTTCAATGTTCCAACATTGATTTCTAATATGCTTACAGATTAGAGCAGAAACATTTACAGTAAATAAGTTATTTGTGAATTCAAGTAGGGTTTTTGTCTTTAAACAGCTTGTGCTTTTAACACATTTCTTCTCAAGCCATAATTATACAGTAAGTCATTTTATGGTTCTTATTCTCAAGACAAACAGCACACTATAAAATTTCAGTTCAAAGAGTCAAGAGCATGCTTGTGATTTGTGTTTGGCCTCTGATTGTTGTCTGGTCAGAAGGAGGTAACTCTCTACACTTGAGTGATTAACGTGACTGTGATAGGCAGCTGAAACTCTAGGAATGTCTTTGTCCCTTTGAAACAAAGTGGAAACGAAAGAGCTGATGCTCTATGGGCTACTCCTCATCTCCATTTATTAGTTTGAGAAGAGGTCGGAGAATGGTAAAATTATGTAACCATTATAACTGTAGTACTTTGTGCCTTTGGGGAAAGTAAGCTCCTTTTATATTCCATATTCCTTGTACACTGAAACAAGCTAGAAAGGGCAGCCATTCTTATTCTTGCTGTTCTACAATAAGGAAAAATTTGCATGGGGAATAAAACCTAAACCTATTGCAAAGCTAGATGCAGTCCCATAACATGTGCCTTTCAGGTGTAATAAACATCATTTGGGATTTAAAAAAAAAGAAAGAGAAAATCAGGAAATGGTTACCTAAAGAAAATAATTTCCCCAGTGTAAACAACACGTAAAAAATAGAGGATAATGGTATTGTTTCAGCAAGCACAAACTTTTTTTATCTTCGTAATAAATACAGCAAAAAATTAAATAGTGCACAATCTAAGAGCATTAAGCTTGTTTTGCATATAAATATGATATATATATAAACACACACACGTGAGTGTGTGCACGTGTGTAATACATAGCAACGATTATGAATGTGTTGGTTGGTCTAATCAGGTGGTAGTGATAGGTGTCTTCAGAAGGTGGAGGTTCCATGAAGTAAATGTCATTATTTACTAGCCTTTCCTCTCTCCTTCCCTAACTGGCTGCACTTTTCATAACTCTTTCTTAACTTATCTTCTCTTCAAAACAGCTAGAACTCGGTACCATAGAACTTTAAAGATAGAACATCAGACGTTTGAAGCGACCTACCTTCTTCTACCTGCTTCTACATTTATTTATTTATTTTTTATTCAGTGCATGTGCTCAGAATTAAGTCTGTTACAAGATTCTGCCTGGGCAAATATTTTATCTTTAAAGAATGAACGGCAGAAGTGTTTCCCATGCCTTTACCTTTGCTGTTGCCTACAGATCAATTCCACTTAGATTAATTTGGACCCTAAAGCTTCTCTTTACTAAACATCACAGTATAAAAAATGCCAAACCAGCTGTTAAGAGAATTGCACTTTTGATAAGTGGAATCAACTATATTTATATTATTTGTACATCAATAAAAAGTTTAAAAGTAAACTATAAAAAGTATATGGCCCTGTTCTTTAAGACAAGCAATAAACATGAACCTGGTATCAGAATGAAACAACTGTCAGTAGAAGTGTAATCTTGCACTTTCATGTAGAGTAGTTTCTGTGCAGAGAATCCCATTCTCATTCATTTTATTCAGGAAGAATTTCTCTTAAGAATTAAAGGCATCATGGCCATATGCAACAAAACTCACAGCAATGGAAGATAGAAGGGGGACATGCACTTTTCCAAAAAATCTCTATTGGAATTAATTATTATTAGCATGAAGGGAGAACAATATTGTGTGGAAGCCCAGAAACAAATAGAAATGCTTTAATTTTTTGCAGATTCCTTTTGCAATTTTTTTTAGTCCTCACCTAAGCTTTTTTTGATTGACGCACTGACTGAGCTCATATTCTGTTTAAGGCATTTCCATCTTTGTCATTAATACAAGTACATGTGATAGTTATGAAATATTTGCTATAGCTGATATTCTGTACACTTATGTAGTAATTCAGAAAAGTGACTATACTGCTTTCTGGCTCAATCTTATTGAAGTCCAGTCTGTACAAAATAAAAGAACATATTATTGGTATGGTAATAACTAGAGGTAGGCATATTCACTTCTAATAATTGAAAGAGGTTTTTCTGTACACTTCTTGCAGAGAACTGAAGTTAAATACATTAGGGTTTTTGAATGTATTGTGCTAGATTTAAACCCCTCTGACCTCAGTGGAGAAATTCTTATTCTGTTTAGTGGATTATAGATGTAGCCTCTTAAAAGAAAGTCTCTTGTAAATTTTCCTCCTCTAAATTATTGTGTTTGGCCATGTATTAGTTTGGGAAAATGCATGAAGAAATGTCTCTTGCATTTGTCATACAGGTACAGGATAAACTTTCGGAACCTCTTGGTCTGCTTAGCAAATCATTTAGCAAATCTGACATTTTTCAGAGTGGAAAAAATAATTTTTAGTATTTATGGCAATTAATATTGTTCACCTCAGATACGTTAAATCTAGTGGGGTTTGCTTAGAGTTAAATCCAAAATATCTCTATTTCAATTTCAAGTGATAATAAAATCCTATTTTATATTAGAGGTTGCTATGTACGTGTACAAATTGCAACTCTACTTTCAGTAAATGGAGTATAGTAAGTTATTTACTTGGTAGGATTAAAGCATAAAGATAAATATAGAAGACAGTGATATTTTATCATTTTCCAGTTGTTTTTTTTCCCCACATTCCCTCTCTGCCTGACAAATATATCAACCTTCTCATGTTTTGTTATAATTATACCTGTAGATCAAATGGTTGTGGGGCTGTGATGTTGCAGAGACTTGAGCAATGTGCCCAGTCAATAACAATGGTGCTTGTACATAAAGAGACAATAAAACAGGTGATAAAACACAATCTGTTTGCTCAGTGTTGTTGATACCTTGATCAGGATGTGAAGGGAAACATTTCATATTGGTTTAGTTTCCTGTTCAATAGAATTTAGAATAAATCTTTCCTCAAAAAGGAAAGGCTTATCTTTCTCATTCAATCATGTTTGATGTGTGTTCTAAGGCAATTAAACAAGGAAGATCCACGTGGCCTGAAAGTATATAAAACTACAAATGTTCGCATTTGAACTGTTGAGAAAGTGATGCATGTTTGATGTTCAGAGCACCTGAACACTAATGTGCAACAAAGAGGTTTTATCTTCCTTAAAATTCTGCTCAGTTTTTCAGAATCTGGTAGGAATTTTGTTTTGGTAGTATGACAGTTGTAGCTTTTTAAGAAACAAAAATTGAAAATAGGCTCAGTTTACTTCAAAGACTTGTATTTTGTTTTAGTTGATGGCTCTTTGTGTTGGACTTAGTATAATTCAGTTATCTTGTAAATTGTATGCTACGTACTGGAGACTGCATTCTACTTAATGACATTCAGTATGAGGCAGCCAGTGTGGATTGCTTTATCATAAATCTTTAAACAGTACATGGGATTTAAGGTGATTTGTTGGCTCTGGTTGCATCCGACGTGCTAACGTATGTTGATACAGGGTGACTGAATTTTATGTATTTACTGTCCGAGCAGAGTACTTCTTTATCTCAGTTCTATTTGCAACTGAATCTAATTGCTAAGTCATGTGTAAATACTAATCCTCATCAAGAAGTGGCATTGAATATTGGTTGGAATGTGCACAATGTGCTGTAAACTAATGCAATGTAAGAAGTTCAAAGATGAGCTGTGGTTTAAGAGGAAGAAGTATATTAAAGTTCCTTCCTCCAAAGAGCTACAGAGGTCAGCCTAGTGTGATAGCAGTTGGTTTATAGTATTAATGCCATCTTCATCATTATTAGACAAAATTACAAGTGTGAAACGGCTGTAGTTATACTGATCTCAGATCTGAGCAATAGCAACAGAACTGCAAGAGAGGTGGAGGGAGGGAGGGAGGACTGACGTTCCCTGTTGGTCGGTTGCTCCTCTTCTTTCCTTTGGCACAGTGAAGGATTTTTTCTGGCTTTATGCAGAGAAAAGGAGGGAAGCAGTTTGGAAAGATTGTGAGAATCATGTTTCCCAGCTTCCCAGAAAATTAAAAGGCTTTACAGTACTCAAACTGTGTTAATGAACACAGGTTTTGGGGCCATCCAGAAATAGGGAAACTGCTAGTACTGTGGCTGCTATAGGTCTCAACAGATCCATGATGTGCAGGAGAAAAGGGGTAATAAACATGGAAATCTCAAGGCTGTTGCTGCAGTTTCCGTTGTTGGAAGGCACACTCTGCCTGAGGAAGCTAGAACGTAAAATGCAGTAACACCTTCTGTAACTTCTAGGTAGGCAATTGTTCTTATGGATCATAAGCAATTATAATACTTTGTGACAAGCAGGTATCCTTCCTTTCCTCTGGAAAGCTTGCTTCTTGCTACTTCTGCAAATTATATCCGTGCATGTTCTATCATTAGCATACCACTCAGATTTGGTAGGGATGGAAAAACTCACATGCAGTATTGGCTTGTTTAGCCCAGATATTGTCTAATAATAGTGTGTAGATGACCGGTGTGTTGTCCCTGAGCTGCACTGGCACAAAGATTGCAGACAGTCTAAATTCATGGCTTATGAATTTAGTTGGGCATAATGGGCTGCTGAGGCCAAAATCATCTAAGTGCCTAGGGATTGTATATGCATTCCAAACTTGGTTCTTCCTTTTCACTTTTTGGGAACACTTTGCAATTACTGTTGGCCATCCTAGTGTTTTGGCAGGAAATAACTAATTATTTCAATTGCCTTCAGTCTTAAAGAAACTTATTATATGTAGGAGAGAAAATGGTAGCTTACATGCCCATGAGCTTCACGAGAATTTTGGCTTCTCATAGACCACGCTCAGCATTAATGCTTTGCACTGTAGTAATGTACCAGTTTAATCTTGTTTTGTACTGAAAGCTTGAGGCACATTGGATGTTAACACTTTGTTCATGTAAATCTTCATTTTACGTATCTGAATTAATTTGGAATCTCCTAATACTACAGGTTGTATATTGTGAATCTTATCCTGCAAAGAGGGTCCTCAACCCAGCTTTCTCTAAATAATTAATATTACAGAGATTCCATTTGCAGAAATTATTGCAAACTAGAAATTATAGGCGAGGTCTTAAGAAACGCATCTTACTCATTCAATTCAGCTATTCTCTATCTTGTAGGTTATGAGTATTATTTAGTCTCTTTTTAATATAAGTGTGTTTATAGGATGAATTTATGTCTGCAGGAGCACCAGAAACTCTTCTGTGAACCTAAACAACATAGACTTTTTGTCCAAGACAGATCAAAGATTAAAAAGTTGTGTCACATTTTGCTTAAGATAACCAGTTAGGAACACAGGATTTAGTCTGATCCTGGTTACATTTGGTCACACTTTTTGCTTCAGCGATAACAGCGTGAAGTAAGTCAACGAAGGCATTTTAACCAGGAAGTCGTTTAGTACATCTACTAGATTTATGTAATGTGTTTGTTTGTGCACACAGTCACGTACATGGACTAATATTAAAATTTCCTCTTCTTTGTGCTGGGGAAAAAAAGCACTACTCTCTTCAATAATCTGTCTTCATCAGAGGGATTTGTTTGTTTTAGCTGGACCCCTGCATTGGCCTGCTTCATCTGTTTAAGAGTCATCCTGTTCTCCAAAATGATCAAGACTTAATGAGGAGATAGTGAAACGCTGATGCATGGGAGGGTATTTTACATTCAGTTAACTAAATGTGCTTTTGTTCTAGGATCTGTTAAACCAATACAGTTAGTGCAGAAAAATCAAGCACAGGAGAAAGTGGAAAGCTCTAAAGAAAAAAAAAAAAAATCAAATCACTGATAACAGGCATAATCCTGTTATTCTATTCAAGAACCTCACCACAAAATTGATGGCATTTGGATGTGCCTATCTCCTATTTGTAAGTGCAATATCAGACCCCATATCACAGTTTTACTTTTCCTCTCTAAAGCTATCTTTATCTTTTTTCACTAGTTCCCTCTTACGCCATGGAGCTGATATTCCTCAGTGTTAACGAGAACAAAACCCAGCGAAAATTCAAGTTATTTGAAACAATACCCCAAACAGCTGATTGGCTATTTAGCTCAAGAGCTGTGTGTGCTCAGCCTTTAAAACTAGGGCATCTTTTTAGATACTTACTGTTGTTCTAGGTTTCATACATGTTTGAAGAGCCCTTGTGACTAAGTGTATCATTAAAGGAATAAACACAATCTTCAGCTGTAGAAAAGATTTCTCCCTAGTTTTATAGATACTCCAGCACTCTAGACTTCTATCATATCTTTGTTTTCTCAGAGGTGAAAGACTGAGAAGAACTCTGTGAATGAAAAGCTTCTGACCCCCCACCCCAAGTGATCCTTTCTGGTATTTTTGCAAATCTACAAACTGTGGTAGGAGAAAAAGGCAAATATAAGAAAGAAAAGTAAGTAGTCTTGTCTGAAACTAATTTCTCATTTCCTCCTCTTACAGACTGTCAGGGTGATTAGCTCTTTAGGGGCTTGTGAAGAAATACAGTAGCCCTTGAAGTATCTGTTTTAAGACCGGTTGCTGTTGGGCTTCATCTGCAGCCTACCTCACAGTGAGAGACACAGTCCCCATCTGTAACTATCAAAAGACAGACAGCCAGGAAGTGAGCCTGGCACTGTTTGATTGTTAGGTCTTTTTTGGACTGCTATGTCTGTCTTTTCAGTTAAAAGCTTCAGCTTAGGAATAGTTTACTCCTGAGATACTCCAGGAAGGCAGTGTTCTCTCAGGTTTGGCCTCTTCCTCCGTAAGCAGTCCTCTAACACTGTCCCGTCAGGCTGTGCACTCCCAGATACCCATAGATGGATGGAGGCAACACTTCCCTCAGCATACCTTGGTAACAATACCATTCTTGTGGGCTGTAATATATCCGTCATGTTATTTCAAATTCTTTGCACTGAATAAAGCACACGAAGTACTAATGTTTTAGGGCCACGAAGACGCTGTATGTGGCCCAGAGGGGATCTTGTGGCAGCGTCTCCAAAACACTTCCTATTCCAGGTAGTGATTTGTGTCATAACCCTTGTTGTGAACCATGACTGACATGCTGCGAATGGAAGCTCTACTACAGGGAGGTGCAGCAGGGGAGAGAAACCAAACCTTAGAAAGTGAAGAGCTACTCTTCTTTTTGATCTTGGTTTTCAGCCATGACTTTCTATAAACAGGGGCAGGGTAATCCACCAGTTCGCCTTCATTCCTTCTAGCTTTTTAACTTTATCATAGTAGTGGTTAGTAATAGCGTTAGCAGCAATCTTTCTATCTTACTCATATGAAGCTATCGTATTCATATATGATAGTGTATATACATATAAAAAACTATGTGTATATATATATGTATTTAGTTTAGACATATATATGTGTGTGTATAAAAATGCAAAGGGGCAAGTGAGAACCAGAGAGAAGCCTAAGTGGTGAACTGAAGGTTAAGATCATATTATTAATGTCTACCTCTAGGTATTTGCTCCCCATAGTGTAAGGAAGGTTTAAACTTGATTTCTCCCTATACATGGTAAATCCTACAGCATATAGTAAGTTAAATAAAACTACTTGAGCCTGACTTTCCACAAACCTGTCTTGTAAAGAAACTGTAATTTGGGGAAAATGAAGGTAGGATAGTTTTCTTCAGTTTCCTTCCTCCTTCATACGCATGTGACCTTGGGAGCACAAAGGCATTTTGTTGCTAACACCCATCAGAGAAAGCAGAAGATTATTTAGTGTTGAGGCCAAGAATATGTGGAAACCTTCCTTAAAGCTGTAATGATGATTTGAGAGGCAGGGAGACGTTCCCTCATGAATCTGAGGCAAGGGCTAATATTTGTAAGTGGGAGTTGCAACAGTATCTGGTATTTCTTTGTGGTGAGTCCTGTTGTTAGTTTGTTTAAGGTGAAATAAAATTAGGCAGATATTTGGAGTGCTGTTGTCTTGTTTGGTCACAAGTACAATGACACTGCTTTTTCTTTTATTCTTGAAGCTCTGTCAAACTTCAAATCAACTTCAAATCACGATGCATTACTAATTTTGTATGTCTTGCTTTTGAAAAGTTATGCATATCTACATATGAATATATATATGTATCTTACTCATGTACTTAACTTTTACAGTGGCAGTCAGGATGTTCGAGGTTCTGTAAAGCCACTCCATACTGAATATATGTAAAATATCACTTAAACGCTGATGGGACTTGCAACTCAATATTGTAACTTCAGTTTCTGAGGAAGAGGAGTTAGTTTGTAAGTGGCAGTAGTGGATTTCTAGATGGTACCTCCTTCATCCTTAAACTTGAAGTACAATACAGATTTGTAAATCAGAGTGAATTATGTGAATTTAGGCAATCCGAGGTAAAAGGGGAAAACGTATTTTCAAAATATATATTATCTACCCCATCTTTACCATCTTTAGAAAAGAGCTGTCAGTGAGAACACTGTTGCCTAGGAATGAGATCCTAATTTTCCTTTCTCTCATCAGTCTGCTATCTTTTCAGCTTTCTTGGCTTTCTAGTAATTGATTTTTCTACAGCAGCAAGCTTCATACTACTCAGCTTGTCAACTTTAAGGTCTTTTTTTCTTCTATTACTGTTTTTACCTATACTTTTCCGCAATGGTTTCTTAAGATAGAAAGTTAACAGTGACTGGCTTTTTGTTATTTCTTTTTCTGAATTGTGTATTCTTCAGTAGTGTTTAAGAGCATGTTGTTCTTCCTGACAATGATACAGCAAAGATAGTGGAAAAGGAAGTTTCCACATATGATCTCATACCACTCCTGTGTTCGTATACCTTGACTGAATGTAAAACATCTTCTAAAGTAGTGATTACCATAGTACTCAGTCTCCTTTCCTTTCCTTAAGGAAAGTGCAATTTATTAGTGCTGCCTGCCTGGGGCCTGGGATAAGGA
>NW_009215697.1:0-575 GCF_000690835.1 Fulmarus glacialis
CCACCGGTGACCATGACCACGTTGTGCCTCAGGCCCACCGGTGACGATGACCACGTTGAGTCTTGGAGCCCACTGGTGACGATGACCACGTTGCATCCTGGGCCCACCAGTGACGACTATGTCGCGGCTCAGGCCCACCAGTGATGATGACCACGTCGTGTCTTGGAACCTGCCGGTGACAATGACCATGTCGCACCTTGGAGCCCACCGGTGACAACGACCACATCACACCTTGGAACCCACCAGGGACGATGACCACGTTGTACCTTGGAGCCCACCGGTGATGATGACCACGTTGTGCCTTGGAGCCCACCGGTGACGATGACCATCTTGTACCTCGGAGTCCTCAATGATGACGACCAGGTTGCATCTTGGAGCCCACTGGTGACAACGACCACGTCGCGCCTTGGAGCCCACCGGTGACAACGACCACATCACGCCTCGGAGCCCACCTGTGGACAACAACCACATTGCATCTTGGAGCCCACCGGTGACAACGACCACGTCACACCTCGGAACCCACCGGTGACGACGCCCATGTCACCCCTCGGAACCCACCGGTGACGACGCCCACG
>NW_009215697.1:744-1077 GCF_000690835.1 Fulmarus glacialis
CACTGGGGACACCCACCACATCGCTTCTGGGAGCCCACCGGTGACAACAACCACATCGTGTCTTGGAGCCCACCAGTGACAACGACCACATCGCGTCTTGGAGCCAACCAGTGATGATGACCACATCACACCTTGGAACCCACCAGGGACGATGACCACGTTGTACCTTGGAGCCCACCGGTGATGATGACCACGTTGTGCCTTGGAGCCCACCGGTGACGATGACCATCTTGTACCTCGGAGTCCTCAATGATGACGACCAGGTTGCATCTTGGAGCCCACTGGTGACAACGACCACGTCGCGCCTTGGAGCCCACCGGTGACAACGACCAC
>NW_009215698.1:0-347 GCF_000690835.1 Fulmarus glacialis
GCCGTTCGGTGGAGCGGAGGAGGAGGGGGAGGACGTGCGTGTGGGAGAGAGCCCCGAGGGGACGGGACAAGGACTCCCAGCTTGACATTTACTGGCAATAAGCTGAGGCCCACCATTAATCTGAGTCGTTACTGCACAGAATTAGAGGGCGGACAGGTTCTCCCGTGGGCTTCTGTTAGCCTCAGCATCCCCCGCTGTGCTGCCCGAGCCTTCTCCACTCCCACCTGAGCACCCTCCATGATGACCCCAAGCATCCCCTGCTCCCACCCCGAGCACCCTCCACGCTCACCCCAAGCACCCTCCACTCTCACCCTGAGCGTCCTCCGCTCCCCTGGGACATTTACCGG
>NW_009215698.1:404-1115 GCF_000690835.1 Fulmarus glacialis
GGATGGCACAGCCCGGGCGATGAGGCGCCAGGCAGAGACACACCACTCCAGCACCAGCATGACGTGCCCACGGCTCCCTGCAACCCCCCAGCCCCGAACTGGGACGGTCTCTGAGGCAGAGTCAGGCCACCCCCAGTCCTTTGGCTTCCCAGGTCTCTTCCACCAAAGATCTTCACATTTTCCCTCCCCTGCAAGAGACCAAGAGAAGCAAACCCACCCTGCCCCGGCTCCTCTCCGGCTCCCTGGTGCCACGCTCCCAGTGTCCCCAGGACACGGGTTCTGCCCCACGCACCTGCGGTGGGAAAGGGCTGCCCTATCGATCAGGGTATGGGAAGAGACCAGAGTGCTAATTAGCCCTAATCAAGGTAATTAGCCTGAGAGCCAAGCAGCAGGCCAGCCCTGAGCTTGCTCCCTGCCCTGCCTTTGGTTGTCCCCCGTGTGTCACAGCGTGGCTGTGACCCTGGGCCAGGCACGGTGGCCGAGTCCTCTGCTTAGATGACACCCAGACCAGGCAGTGAGGATGACAAGGGTGCTGGGACACAGCCAGCCCAGGAGCCCGACAGCTCGGCCAGCGCCGGTGGCTTTGCAGTGCCATTGTTGTCACCGCCAGCCCCCGGGGTGCCCGAGGGATGCTCAGCGCCGGGGGCTGCACCGCGCTGCAGGGCCACCTCCCCCAGCGTCCCCCCAAGGGGACAGGTCCCCGCTGCCGGG
>NW_009215699.1:0-228 GCF_000690835.1 Fulmarus glacialis
CAGGCGCCGCCTGCCAGGCAGGGACGCGAGCCCAACCCTGCGTGCTCTTGAACCCCTACCTGGCCTGCACGCTGAGCTCGGACGGGTGTTTTGAAGCCTTTGCCGAACCTCGCCCGTGACTGAAGCAAAACTTACTTATTCCATGTGCCCGTGCAGAAAATCATAGAATCATAGAATCATTAAGGTTGGAAAAGACCTCTAAGATCATCGAGTCCAACTGTCAACCCA
>NW_009215699.1:254-12468 GCF_000690835.1 Fulmarus glacialis
GCACCTCATCTACACGTCTTTTAAATACTTCCAGGGATGGTGACTCCACCACTTCCCTGGGCAGCCTGTTCCAAGGCCTGACCACTCTTTCAGTAAAGAAGTTTTTCCTAATGTCCAGTCTAAACCTCCCTTGGCGCAACTTGAGGCCATTTCCTCTCGTCCTATCGCGCCTGTAGCGCTGCATGGGGTTGTTGTGGCCGAAGTGCAGGACCCAGCACTTGGCCTTGTTGAACCTCATACAGTTGGCCTCGGCCCATCGATCCAGCCTGTCCAGGTCCCTCTGCAGAGCCTTACTGCCCTCGAGAAGATCGACACTCCCGCCCAACTTGGTGTCATCTGCAAACTTAAAAATGAACGGCTCCTGCCACAGGAGCCTGTCCCAAACAAGGCTTGTTCAGGCTTCCCGGGATCCGCAGGGCATCCTCCCTTCCCTGCGTTTCTCACCACACCGCCCACCCTGCCAGGCCAGCACGGGCCACTGCCTCTGCTTGGTGCTGCCCCGCTGTTGAGCTCTGCAATTAGCCCTGATGGGCTGTGGCCCAGTGCATGGACTTGCCACAGCTCCCAAGGAACAGCTCTGGGTGAGCCATGTCCAGCTGTGGCTCCTGCAATGGAGACCCCCCGGCCCAAGCTTCCCCCACCACCGTGTCGCTGTGCACCACCACGGGGACAGTCCTTCTGCATGTCTTTATCTCCACACACGCAGACGTGAGTCAAGTAGCGTTGGCTGTAAATCAACTACGGGAGCTTAGGTCCTGCCCTGGGACCTCATTTCCCACTCCCTCTCGCAGCGCGAAGGCTGCTCTTGCGCTGCCCGCAGCAGCACAGTGCTAAGGCTGTCCGTCACCTCCACCCTACATGCCGTATTTACGGAGCTGGGACACCCTGTGGCACTGAGCGGGTGTTTTAGCTCTCACACATGAACGGGAGTCAGATGCTAACATTTTTCCCAGGCTGATTTCCAACACTTTGGGCTTAACCCCACCAAGTTTTCCATTCCCATTTTTAAAATACCATGTTCTCAAGCATGAAGTAATCATGGGATACTGAAACAATTCCTCTTTTACTGGCCTGAACTGAAACAAATCCAACCTCAGCTGAACCCAAACCTGCTCCAAACAGAAATAACGTCCTGGTTTGATTCCGATGGATCCTCAGACCTCATGGATCTTCGTCTGATCTAGTTTAGCTTAGAATTTACTGAACAGCTAGCTTAGGATTTACTGTGCAGCTGCTTTACGATATTCACGTATAAACCAAAATATCTGTGAAGCACATTGATTCTTAATCTAAAGCAGTGTCGGGGTTTTTTTTAGATAGTAAACAAAGTTTTGGGTGCAAATATCCAGTACTCCACACCCTTCTAAAAAGTCTGCTTAAATCCAGCCAAGAGGAATATATGCCACACTCACTCCAGAAGGATGGTAAAATTATTTATTCTTACATTAGTTTACATATACAGTGATGACATTTGGCTAGAAAAATGCCTGTATCTTAGTAAGAGATATTCAAACAACTACAAACTGTCAATAAATACATTAAAAACATACTGTATGCTGATGTAGAAATACCCTAGGCTCTTTTGGTTACTTACCCAGTACAATATTATTGAAAAGTTTTTTGGTGTTTTTCATGCAACATCAAAATTTTTTCCCGACAACTCATGCTATACAACATTTTTTTCTTTATTAGGAATGGGATGAAATTTAAAATCCTGTTTGTTTACAAGTAGTAAAAATCGCTGAAAATTTTAACATAAAACTTTCAATTGTTATAATAAAAAGAACCAATTTAAAGAAGGTTGTCTTTAAAAAAATTGATTTTCTCAACTAATTCTTTACAAAACAGGCAGTATTTCAAAAGGGATGTTTCCATCACCCAGGATGAATCATTTGTGCTTCAAAATTTTAAAAGGAATATTCGTGGCAGAAACCTAAACCCAACTGGTAGGTAGAGGAGAGACTGCGGTACGGACTGGCTAAAACTGAACATGCTTTCAAAATCTGTCCAGGAACACACTAAACACTTATCCACGTCACTATGCCATCACCTACTCTAACAATTAGAAATGGAGTTTTAATAATACTTAGCTCTTCTCATGCTTAAAATTCTTCACAAACATTTAAATAGTCCTAACGCTTCTGCAAGTATTATTATCCCCATTTTACGGTTGGGGTAGTAGAGGCGGAGAGGGCTGGGAATTTGCCAGGATACAGACCGTATCCTTTCCCTCTTGCCTCCCTTGATTGTCCAAGTTCTTTATCGCTTTCTGTATTTTACACTTAACGTACTGGAGAGTCCCAGGAAACATGGGTGGTACGTTTCCATCAGTTATTAGTGGTTATTATGCAAGTTGTGCCACTTCGAAAGTTACATGACAAATATTAAAGTAATAATCGACATGAAGTCCACATCCGAAGCTCAGGATTGATGTCCTAGAATGCCACACTATTTTCAAACCAAGCTTGCTCTTTCTGTAATGAAGTGTTAAGGACATGAGGCCTAATTCTCTCTGTTGTACAGCCAAAATGACTCTTAAAGCCAGTCATGGCTGTACAAAAGAATAAAACCTGTCCCTCACCATCTGTCACTGGGAACACGGAAAACCCCTACAGTGGCCCGTTACGTCCTGACATCGTACAACAAAAAGGACATCTAGATCAAACCAAAGATTTCAGATGTGCTAACCCACCATGAGGTACAGATAACTAAGGTCTCTTCCCCTCCGCCCCCGAATTCAAAAATATTTGTGTCTGAATTACGTCCTAGAAACTGTGTGGGAAAGTAAATGTCTAGCAATGAGACTGCAGATAGAAAACACAGTATTTTGCCTTCGTCTTAGTATCAATCCCCAAATTGTATTATTTCAGTTGCTATCAACATCCTGCATAGAAAGGGCATTTTTGATTTTGCCACATTTGCCCTCTTGAATTTTCTACCTTATGCCTTGTAGGCTGTGCCCCGTTTTGATTTTTATCCCGCCTAGTTTACTCTTACTCTAAACCCAGCTTGGTTTCTTGCCGTCTCTTGACAAGCTCCGGGTTTGCTCTGCCAGCGGACTGCAGGAGCAATGGATAACGCTGTGGTGTTTCACTACCTGATCTGTGAGAGATGAGACACACAAAATTCTGTCACTTGTAATAACAAAATGACCGAGTGTGCAAAATTACATCCCTCTTACAGGCACCCAAAAGGCTTTAAAAAGGCACGTGTATTCTTTGTCACTTGTTCCTCAGTGCCTGATCTTGGTGGTTTTAGTGCGTCTCCAATAAACCCCATAGAATGCACACATTCCCTTGCAGTATGGAAGGAACTTGGAATAAAAATTAAGATCTTCAGATGTACTTCATAGACAGCAGCTGTTACTCAGCGGTTGTCTCGCCCATTAACAAACACTAGAGCTGCGCTACCTGTGAGAATTGGGTTCTTACAGCAACCTCACTCCCTAATCCATTTTCCCCCTTCTTTCCCAAACATCCAAATTTCTAGCAAAGGGGAACACTGCATATTACATGGGCTTCTTCCCAAACAGATATCCAAAGCTCTTCCTGCCTTTTGTAGAGCTGGTAAGCCAGAAAACATCTCTTTTGCGCAAATGTGGGAGGCAAAAATACAAGAGTTTTGCCCCTCTTCTTCCAGCAGCGCAGCCAAGAGCCGTCAGGCTGGGCGAGTACCCCGCTTCTGGCCGTGCCCTGAGAGGTGAGAAGCACCCGCAGCTTCTTTTGACTTCAGATGGGGACTGTGGATGTTTACCACCAACAGAAATCAGTCCCAAGGCACTAGGCAGGAACAAAAAGGACAAAACAAAGCTGTTGTGACCTGGGGGTACTCTATACAGCTGAAATACCAGGCTAGAAAAGTAAGAGGCATTGGCATCTTCCTCTGGGCTTTCTGGAAAAAACAATTAAAACAAACAAAAAAAAAGATGCAAGATCCCAGGCAAATGTTTTCCCTGCCTGACTGAAGCATTCTCCCCGCTTCAAAAATCCAGGAGATGGAGGGATCAAGATACATTGATTCAAATGCGCTAATGTTGAAATGTTTCCATTTCAGACAGGTGAAATGCACTTGCACGCGTGGGCATGGCTTCAGTTCTGTGTGAGGGACGGGAGCCCACAGGCCTGCCTGGGCTCCAGGGGGCTACTGGAGGAGTTTCACCTCCAAACGCCAGTCTGGTGATGGGAGCCAAGCATTCCCCCAGCCTGGACTGAGCCAACTCTGGATGGAATGCATGTTCGCATCAAACGGGACTTCTAGCTGCCTGTAAAATGCAGTCTTGAAAAAAAGGTTAAAAAAGGAAAGGCTGATGCTTTGGCAATTCATTATCTGTTATGCAGTCCAACAGCCTCGAAACATTATCCGTAGCTTGACTAGTGGCAATTCACTATTGCATGGCTGGTAGTCACCAAGAAAGCATTTCTTAATGGTTAAAGCAGTCACATTGATCGGGTACGCTTTTCACAATTCCTCCAGATCGGTTAAATCCACAACCACTTTCAAAAACAGAGTGTCATCTCTGATGTAGGTGTTCTTTGTGTTCTCCAGGACCGTGTGCGGCACGAAGCGCGGACATCCAGAGGCAATATTCATTTCTCCGTCCGGCCTTTTGAAACTGCTGCTATTGGGGTCAGCTCTAAAGACTTCCACGATGTGATTTTTTTTCCCACTTTGGTCCAAAAGCATAAGTGTAACTTTTTGCTTGAAAGGCCACAGCAGCAGCGAGTCAAACTCCCCTCTCATCACGACGAAGTAGAGAGAGACGTGCGTCCCCTTTCCTGAGCCATCCCCGTTCAGGTAGGCTCTCGCGCATAACCTGTACCCGCAGCGGCTGGTGTAAAAGGGCTGGCTGAATATGGAGAGGACGCGGCCTTCCACCGCTTCTTTTTTCTTCATCTTGTAGTCCGTGATTTTCCAGATTAATTTCCCATTGTAGCACGTGCCTTCCAAAAGCTTAAATCGTTCTTCATTTTTATTGAGCTGTGCTTTGTGAATATTGATCTGGAGATCGTGTTTGCTGGACTGACCTTCCAAAACAACTGGAGGAAAAAAAAAGAGACATACACTCGGTAAAATAAAACTGTCAGAGCACGGGATACAAAGAGCAACCAAACTGGAGCTGGCAAAACTGAACTACTCAAGCCCGAGCACAGGCTGTTAACTAGTGTTACTACACCTGTTAACTTTTTAAAATTGTAATTGCAGCTGGTGGTTGAATAAGGAAAACCAGTAACCACAAGCCAGATTTAATGCCCGACGATGGATAGGTACCACTGCTTCCATCACAGTGCGCCAGCCTGACCAACTCCAGCTCTCTGGCCCTGCAGTGCCACAGGAATTCGGGAGACATTGTGGAGTTGGGGAAGTCAGGAGGACACAGCATGCACCGCCACGGCTTGGTCTGAGAAAGCGAGAAGAAAGCCCTTTCTGGCTAATAGCTGCAATTGGCTGACAGTAGCCTCTACTAAGAGCCTCTACCTAGCCACCAGTAAATCAGCAAAAACCCCACACCCCACGTGCAGAGAAGAAACGAAAGTCCCAACGTACCCAAGCGCTGATCATATGTCTCCATCAGGGCAATCTTCTGTTTTACATTTTCAATTGTGTCAAACAGGGGTCGCAAGTCTAATTTGCTTTGTTGCTGGTTTGCCATCTGTATTAGCTGTTTCACTTGCGATTCTAGGCGCGCAGACTTATCCATGTGACTGGCCAGAGCCTTCCCAGTTCGTGCCATTGGAAGAGGGTGGAAGCAGAGGAAAGAGACATTCATAAGATCAGCCATATAATTTGAAATAAGATAAAGCAGTCTTTAGCATGTCAGCAATGTCAACTATATGGTGCATTCGAAAGTACTCTGCTGGCTTAGGAACCTATCCAAACACTCCTTCACAATTAATTCGGCATTTAGTGACCGAGAAGCCACCCCTTACTCAGGTGCATTTGCACTGCATCACTTCATTCAACTGATTATTCGAATTTACATCTGCATATTTGCCATGGGGATCTGGCCATGAGGATTTATACAGTGCTTTTTGCCCAGATCAGATATCCAAACTTCTTTATTGGTTAAAATGAAAAGACAATACTGTATTGTAAAAAACCAAGAAGGGCTTGTGAAGTGTCTGGGAGACAGTATTTGTTATTGCTCTGCTATTAATAACAACTATTACTGGATAAACACATTTAAGGATACAAGAAAGCAATTGGCCAAAAAAGAGAAAATTAATGTCTCACCTGTGTGCTTACCATCAAGTTGCTATTTTTACCAAACAGTTGTGTAAACTGTCTGAATTCTTTCTCACACTTTTTAATGGCCTCTGCTAGCTGCTGGATTTTAATCTCTTTACATTCCAGGCTCTTATACAGGTCAGATATCTACATATGGAAAAAACAGAGTAAAAACGCTAAGGCACACCAAAATACACAACGATCAAATTAAAACCTATGTGACTATATAGGAGAAAGTGGAAAAGTTTACAATGCAAAGCCTCTAACTTAGCTAGATATAGCACTACTTAATTCACAATTCATGGATAAGCACTGGCAAGTACTGAACATAAGGTAGTCATATTCTCTGATAGATCTGTATGGCAACAGGTGCAAAGAGACACATATCTCTCATCCCCATCATGATGATCCATTCGGCTCTACAGGGGGATAATACATACTTACATGCACACAAGTGCATGTGTGTTTCTGTGTGTATGTATATACTTTTTCTTTTCCCCCCTCTACTGAGGTCTAACCAGTAAAAGAGATGAGTCAGTGAGGGATACTAACTCCAAAACCAAGTTGTAGCACTTTGGGGCATTCATTTTTACCATAAACAAGCAGAAGAGTAAGTCAACCATCAGTTTGGAAGCACTCACCTGAGCAGGATTGGGCATACACCCAGTGTCACCTGCTGGGAGCCGCAAAAATGATCGTGAGTGGAAAAGTGCTTGCAACTGGCTCTGCACCACTCTGTGCTGCCTCTACAGAGGGGGTGACTTGGGCATCTAAAGGCTCCTTTTCAGAGCAATCTGACCGGCCATTGAAACTTTAAAATCTCCAAGCTTTAAGTTTTAAAACTTTAAATCTTCAAACCTCATATCCACTGTAAGCAGAGACTGAAAGCAAATGAGGTAAGCGATGGCAACGAGCCTCCCACCGTGCTTGCTGGAGAATATACATGCCTGAGCACAGAGAGGTTTCCATCTAATTGATTGACTTCACTAGAAGAGCTTATTCTGACTTCTGAGGTGTGCAAAGACCGTAAAAACAGTCTTTTAAAACGTAGCTGAGCTAAATCAGGCAACAAATGCAGAATCTCCTATCATCCTCCAACCAGCCAAGGACCGCTGAAGAGTGCTTGTTAAATACAACTTACCTGTTCTTCCAACTGGGAGTTCTTGTCTAAAATCTGCAGCATGTGTTCCCTCAGGGCGCCGTTTTCATGTTCGGCAAGTTTTCCTCTTTTAACCTTAGTGAGGTAGAGGGGGAAGTGAAAGAATAAAATAATAAGATACGCAGATTTTTGAAGTTGTTAGTAAAAAATTTATTGATGCAAGCATTTAAAATGTCTCCTCTGGGCTTTGAAAGTGAGGGAATGGCAGTCCTGACTCCAGCATCTTAGCTAATACTAGAAATGGTTGTGAAAGAACAAAAATTGGTTATTTTGATTAATTACTCTGATTGGTTTGGGAGACAAATCCCAGTCCCAGTACAAACAAGATCTATAAAACAGTACCTTTACAAGACAGCCGTACTGCTTATATGGGCAGTCCACTTCTGCCTCAGGACACACAGCGTGGTGCTTTTCAATCTGCGTATATTAACAAAGAAACTTGTAATGAAATAAATATTAAGTAACTTGCTGCAATGATAAAATCTGAATCCCTGCATAAAGGGTGAATAAAGGCCAATGTCATGACACCACTGATCACACAAAGAGGAAAATGAGTATTCAGAGTCAATAAACAAGCCAGATATTCTCCTGATACTGCAAAATGCCAACGCTTTGCAGTGACCGAATACCTCACTTGTAAGATGGAACACATATCCTTTTAGGACCAAACAAAGAAAATACTTAGAGCAATGAAGTTTTATTGGCATGGGCCAATGTGGTCTGCAATGTAACTTTCAGTTTTCATAAACGTGTGTGATCTGATTAATCACAGTATATGAAAAAAGTAATAGTACCTCCTTTTTCAGAATTATTTGTGAACAGTTTTGGAGACAAGGCACAGGATAATCAGGACAGTCATTTTGCTCATGATTCTGGGGAAAAAGAAACAAAACAAGGCAATGGTTTGCATTTTTGTAAAGTAGTATACACCGAGGAAGCTGTGCAAAAAGCAATCCCAAACATACATGTGCAAGCCCCATTTCACATTGTTGTTCATAAGAGAGCAACGGTAATTGGTATTATTTAGAGCACATTTATTATACTTTCTCCTTCAACTAGTCAGCCAAATTTTGTTTCAGGAGTTGTTAAGCCCCATTCCAATGCTGGAAACTTTTCACTCAGCAACATTAAGAGGAAACATGTGCTACGGATTCCCAGGGAATGCTTTATAATCTTACCTTTATGTTAATTAACACCACATATTTATTACAGTACTGACACATTTCTTCTCGAAATTTGCAGTGCCGGCTCAAATGCTCTTTCAAGTCTTTCCGAAGAATTTGATCACAACATCCATCATTAATGCATTGCACACTTTCAAACAAGCACTGTTGAAGATGCTCCTGCAACACGCAACAGCAAATTAAACCCCAAAGTATTTCATCGCATCTCCAATTTCCCAACAGACCCACAGAAACATTCCGCAGTTTGGTAACAAACAAAACTCCAAATACTTTTTCCTCCATAAACTTTCTCCTTTTCCAACCTCAAAACTAAAGTGAATGTGAAAATTTGGAGAGTCCTTTGCATGATTTCCATTTTTCATTCAATTGATATACTGAAAAAAGGCCCAAATGGCCAGTACGTCTTGGCAAGTTTTCTTGAGTCAACCATCACGTGGCGCCTAAACATATAGAAGGTATGTATAGACGCTGTGGATGTACTAAAGCTACATAAAGCAAATGGTTCTTTTTAAACAAATAACCTAAGGCAAAGCTGGAACAGGCTAACAACTGTAATATTTTGAGCTTAACATTTGTTACTTACAGTATATAGCTAAGTCATAATCTTTGTACTTAAACCACATTGCTACGATAACTCTGAAGTCTGAAAATAATCACTGTACTTTAGCTTATCATAAATATACAGAGTTCGCATGAAAATCAAAGGCTTCAAAATTTGATCAAGCAAACTAACCTGATATCGTCCCAGAATTATTTTTGAATTGCAGGCAGGAATGTTTTTGCAGAACACATGCAAGTTGAGAACTTCTCTTTTACAGCAGTTGTCTTTGAATACCTGTAAGGAAGCAAACCAGCCTTCATATGCAGTCATACAGGATGTTATAAAGAATGTAAAAAAGCAAAACATGACAACAAATCTTTTAAGCACACAAGTCTAGACTCCATAATCGCGAGCATGATTCTTGATAATTCATATTGAAAATGCATACTAAAAATACAAATTAAAACATATATGAATTTTCTAATAAGCATAGGGTTTTTTCCCCATATAGTTATTCCACAGATGCTGATCCATCCCACAGCCAGCAGGATTAGTAGCTCAGGAGCTATAAAACCGCTGCCAGAGCCTGCCTGTATCTAGAAGAAAGCAGCTGGAGCGAACGGGCCCCAAAGGCCAACCAGCTCTCTGTACGCTCCTCCGATGTTCAAGCAGCGCAGCGCGCCTTTGGGATGGAGACGATGCTGAGATACCCCTTCTATAGACTCTGAGAAACAGCACTGTTCCCAGGTGTCTATGCAGAGGCAAACTAAGCCCCAGAGCAAACTTTCAGTCTTATTTAGAGATCTTCCTGTAAAGAGCATTACAAAGCTGCTCACTGTTGCACTACTGACATCAAAATTTGCACAAAGTAGAAGACAGCGAATGAAAAACATAAATCACGTGGACAGTCTGATTACAATTTCCTATCAGGAGTAGGAGAGAGAGGAAGGAGACTTTTGATTTCACTAGAAAATTCATTCTGGCAGGACCAAGTATGTAGCATACTTTCAAGCCTTGGCATATAAATAAGGAAAAATGAATCCATTACCAAAAAAAAAAAAAATCAGTAGCTTGCAAAATAAGAAGGATGAACTTATCTTTTCCTCTAGAAAGTTACCCAAAATTAAATTAAGTCTGAAGGGTTAAAGAGATATAATGGAAATAGTTAAGGCAGCAAATTATAACCAAGTGAAAACAAAGACAATCAAATAAACAAGATGACCCAGCAAGATGGGGCCTTAAAAAGGCAAGTCAATAAACTCTCCACTAAAAAAGACATCTGATGACTAGGGAAGATTTAAAACTTCGTGAAACTCTTCGACACTTTACTGGAAATACAGAAGACAAAAATGAAATAACTTCAGAACATGAGGTATAAAATAAAGCTTCAGCTATACACCCATACTTCCTTTCTGGGAGAGCATCACTGAATATACTGCTTCCCTTAGCATCAATTCAGAGACAAAAACTGCTCTGCCCCTGAGGACTAACAGACTAAGAGCCACCTTGTTTGTTCTCAGCTGTCTTGCCTTTTCCATGAAGATGTTGTCTGCTGAAGTAAAACTACAGCCACTCACCTCGTGCATTTTTATTGTTTCTTTGTCGACAGGACAGGTGGGTACTGCATTCAACTCTCTAGATCAAAAGAAGAGTCATGTTAACCCACAGAAAATTTGAATTATTTTACGGAACTGGGCTATGCTAGAATCTGACTCTGGCAGAATTCAGTACTAGATACCATAAAAACCAAAAAGTGCTTCGAAAACACTTTTGTCTGCCAACTACACAGCCAAATTCTGACCATAGCTCTAAGAGGGCATTAAGCTGCAACAGTGAATATGTAACAGAAAGCAGAGTTTGTCCTGCGAGTGTTAATAAGATGGTTTTTAATTAAGAAGACTTTGTCACAGTCTGGCCATCTGCTGCTCGCAAATGTCGTATCTGAAAAAATCCCATCGCGTGCATTAAACCCAGCCTTTGCCTAGCGCAAGCAGCACGCTCCTTGCTACACCAGTAAAAGAAGATCTAATGGCTCCTTCTTAAAAGGCTTCCAGAAGTCCTACAGTAAGGGACGGGAAAACACTTATCGAGGCAGTGCAAAAGGGAGGCAACCCAGCCAGAGAAAGCAGCAAACATGAAGCATCTAAAATTCATAAAAGGTAAATGGCGACATCCATCCACATGAACAGGCTCCTCTGCAGCCTTCCTGGGCCAAATCCTGCCCTCGGGTACACCAAACAGTACGTAATGTATTCCCAGACAGGTCTGCAGGGTAAACTCATTTGTACCTGCAGATAAATCCCAAGCAGATGGATGCCAGCAGCCTTGTGATCTGACTGCAGTATCGGGTAATACTAACATCAGTTTTATAACTCCACTAAAATCAAAGAAATTATACAGAAGCAGATGAAAACAGCTTAATCTAACCACCAGTGCCAATACCGTGAGACGTTAATGCAACAAATTCATCTGAACCGCACAATGCTAGACAGGCAGACCGAAACAGCATCTCACGCAGCAGAGCGTAATCTTACATCAACAATTTCTTTATGCTGACTTCCCTGCAGCTACCAAAGTATTCCTCGCCAGCACCAGCTAAGGTCTTCAAAGACACCTTTAAAACACTGAGCACGCAGCCATTCAGTTCAACAGAGTCTTTCCATTGACTCCTTCAGCGTTTTATCAGATCGGTGCTATTATTATGGATGATTTATAGAAGGCGTTGACTTCTTTTTAGGAAGGGGAGTACGGGGAGCTTGCGGATGCAGGAGGAGTTTGTACTGACCTCAGAGAAAGAATGCACTGCTGGCAAAACCGGTGCCCGCATCCCGTCTGGTGGGGATTGTGAAGGACGAGGTGGCAGTAGGCGCACTTGTACCGGTCTTCTAAGGTTTCAACAAACTTGTAGTCGGCGTCAGGCTCGAAATCCAGAGAGACGGCGCTGACAGAGTTCTGGCGCGTGAAGATGCCCGAGAGAGCAGCGGGTTCGTCACAGGCCATGGGAGCTGCACTGGGAACCAGACACAGGGAGAATCCCTTCAAATATTCACCGGCAGCCACGCCGCCTCGGCTAACTCTTGCAGCCAGGTTGCGCCGCCGGGGGGG
>NW_009215699.1:12499-25249 GCF_000690835.1 Fulmarus glacialis
GGCTGCCGCTCGCGGGAGGGTTGTCATCTGCAACAGGGTGCGACAGATTTCGGAGGGAAACGCGGCGCCAACTACATGGGAGAACAACAAAATGCTCAGATAACCACAAAACGATGGTTACGTGACACGCATCAAAGCACACTTCTTTGGAAAAGAGTTTCACAATCTGAAAATTATTCTGCAGAATAGAGATTTGTATGCTTTTTTAAATTTTCTTGCAGCAGCTCTTAGTCTCAAAAAAATTACAAGAGTCACGGACATGGCTGGGGAAAGCAGAGGCCAAGTCTTGGCCCTGATGTCTGCCAGGAAAGTCTACACTTAATGTAGAGCCCACCCACATGACTTCACGAGTTCTTTGCACTGGTTCAAGCAGGAGACAGCTCTGTGGTTCACAGCAAGCAGCACACCAAAAAAAAGGCAGCAAGGGGATTTTACCTTCAGTTACAGGAGTCAAAGCCTCTTAACTTGACATCTTTCTTTTTCCCGTTGATCAGTCACTTATGGCAGTAAATTCTAATCCTATTTTTTCAAAGTTTTACTTAATTATATGCAAGTTCTTGGCAATATTAATCCTGCCTGAAAGAAGAGTGGAAAAAAAAGAAAGAAAAGCAAGATTGCAATCAGAAGCGTGACGTAAGTTTTTCTCTCAACCTACCAAAGCTCATACAGCACAGGAATGCAATGCTGATTTTCTAATAGGAAAAAACAGCAACATTTGTTTCCAGTCCGAAGTCACAAACCTTGAGATTTGCCACCGGTCCCTCAATCTTGCAGTATTTTTTTTGCAAGTAGCTCAAGACCTAGAGCCACTCTGGTTTTCATTTCTTGTGGCTTTGCATTCAGAAGACATTTTTTCCTGACAGGATGTGTACAAAAGCACAACACACCTGAGCTCTCAGATCGTTTCACGAGGGAAGCGCTCAATTTTATACCTGTGCTGTGGGACGCTGTTTCTCCTCTGTGTGCATCACTGCCCTGTCAGTCACTCGAGTCACTCTTACCGGCATCAGCACCTCCCCGAGAGCTCAGACTCAGCTCTTGTAAGGTCACTGAGGGTATCTGCTGCTTTCGTAGGGAAGCAGGGCCAACACATCACCATTAATGACCTTACAGCTGGCATGAAACTGTATGCCACGTACTGATATACTGTCCTACCTCCCTGCTGCAATGGATTCCCGGCCCAGGAAGCAGCGACTAGCACTGTGCTGCGCACAGCTCAAGCACTGCCACAGACCACCTTAGGCTTCAGAAAGCAACATCCATTTTCCTTTCTACTTCAATATCCCATACTGGGCGAGGAAATCCTGCGGACAGATAAAGCACCTGATTCAAAAAAAAGCCAAAGCACTTAACCAATGAAAATGTATTTCACAGCAAACATTTACGTGCTCCTGTAACTCAGCACCCTTGTTCATGGTTGTACACCGTATTTACCTGCCCAGCTTGTGAGAACCTCCCTGCCCTCCACCAGGCTGAATGTCAGACTTACTCCAGCACAACCGATCATCTAACGTCAGTAACCCACAGGAATACGAGCCCTAATCATATTCCAGGCATAAAGACTTATTATTCCAATTGGAGTTTGCAAATTACCCTGTCTGGTCCCTCCAAATGAACAGCCCTCTACTTCAATCCAGAGATGATTGCCCATGTCACTCCTTTCATTTTTCAACAGCTGACCTTTTCTCCTCTCCAGTTCTCTGATACTTAATAAGGAGCAATTCTATTTTCCTCATGTCAGCCAGAGATGCCAAAATGCTGCCCGAGGGATTACCAGCCTCGTGCCTGGGCTGCCTCCGTAGCAGACGCCAGCAGCAGAGCGTGCCTGCCGCTTCAAAGGCAGATGCAGAGCTGTCACTATTAGCTTCCATAGCACAGACTACCTACCGGACAAATTTCCTACAAACTCATTCTGCCGTTGGTCGGTGAGAACCCTGAAACACGTTTCCTTCCTCTCCCTTATTAGTGCTCTCTCCCATTTACGTGGCATCCAATTTCCTGAGTCCTATTACACTGCAGGACTTACATCATCTGATGGTATGGTTTAGCAAGTTAATGCCGCACTGTGTAAGAACACATTAAAAAAAAAATCCATGTTTTACCCATTTTGCCTTTAAGGGTCTACCTTAACTCCAGAAGCACTTCCAGCTGGGGTGAACAATGTTACAGATGTTTTAGGCAACAAAATTATGGCATGCATTAAGAAGAACCCAGTCACCAGCCCAAAATCCCATCCAGAAACTCCTTCAGAGCTCTCGCTGCTCATTAAATCAACCACATTCATTCCCATCTCTTTCTGCAAGGAGCGCTCTGCTGTGGTACAACGCTTTCCAACTCCCTTGCTGAAATCTTTATCTCCTTAAACACCTTCACGACGCACCCAACCCAGATCCCATTCCTAAAACCGGAGACTCTCGGCATCTCCATGAAAGCGCCTCCTCCACCTCAGCCTCGCCCAGGAGCGTGCCGCACAGCTGAGGGCACCTCAGGGCACAGGAAAGAGCACTTCAGGCGAAAGGTGAGCCTGCCTTCTGCTCAGGGGGCAGAACGGAAACCTCTGGGTGCCCAGACCACCGGGGACGTTTGCCACCGCTGCCAGCCTTGCAGGAGGTTTGCTGCTGCTGCGGGGTTTGCAGCTGCTTTGCTGGAGGCAACGGGCTGCCCCAGGAGAGAGCCAGTGGATGGCAATGCTTCACCCGAGCTGGAGAGGTGCCCGTGTGAATCAGCTGCGCAGACGGGCTCAGAGGAGCCGAGAAACGGCAGCCCTGTGCCAGACCTACCGCCAGCCAGTGCTCGGCAGGATGCGATCCAAACCATCGCAGGCGGCACGTAATTCCCGTCCCAGCGCTCACCGGTGACTCAGGGTGGATTGCAGAAGCTCTTCTTCCACTTCTGATTCCAGTGCCCGTGCCCGTGCTCTCTGAACTGAAACCAAAGGGAAACCGTCAGGGGAAAAAGTGCTTTTTTGTGACGGCAGGAGCACGCCAATGGTTAACTGAATCAATTTCCTGCTTACACTAATGCCTGGCCCACGCAGGAGACAAGATACGCTTTCACTTCTGCCTGTCCATAGCTAAGAGCAACGGGAAGGCATCTTTTCTTTGCGTACACTGCGATTTTTCAGCACGTGCGTGAACTGTAATGCTGTTTTAAAATATTAGAGAGCGGCGGACAGGCTGCATAATGATCCTCGTGTGGCAGATGCACAACACACGCGGCAAAGGGATTTTCATTGCAACTCCACTACAACAGCACAAAAAAAACCCCAAACAATCTACGAACACTGAAAATCTACATGTCAAAAAAACAGATTTCCATATACTGAAATAAACAGAATGAATTCTGACGTCACATTGAAAAGCAGTTTGAATCACTAGAACCTAAGCCCAAGCCCTATAAGGAGCTACCAAAGAGAGGGAGCTCAAGGGCAGTGCAGTACAAAGAGCTCCCAGCTGCACCTTCCTACCATTTCAGCATCCCAGCCCTGCCTGCACCCACAGCAGCACACGCAAAACGCTTCTGGAACAACTCTTTATAGAACTGTGTTGTATGCAGATGCTTTAACCTCACTGGAAATAATCCAAAGGGGAGAATTTTCATAACAAAAAAAGACTTTCTTAAATGTGGGCTATCCTGTTTTAACTACCAGCACACCAAAATGAGCCCAAATGTTTTCCATTAAAATGTTCCACACTTAGTATAACTTACTGTTCAGAAACTGAGTAAGAGACGAGCAGAACATGATAATAAGGAGAAGACTCAGCATGCGCATGACTTACTATAATATAGAAATTACATCAACGTTTTTAAAGCCATGTCAAAACAGTTCCCTCCAGCAGCGCTGCTGCCTATCTACGCCACCAGCAGTCAGAATGGAGAGAAGAGGTGTGCAACGCCGATAACATGTTGAACTACTGTGGACAGGTTAACTTTTTTTAGCCATGAAAACATACTTACTGCACACGGAGAAAACCATCCCTATCATGCGGTTGTTCTTTTTGGAGAGAATATGTTTTTCCTGTTTTCTCCCACGCAAAGCCAAGCCCCCCCGAAAGGTCAGCAGATTACCCCATGAGCTATGAGGGCACCACTACAGCAGGCTGCGGCGCCAAAACCCCCAGGTCGGCAGACCCGAGGCACAGGCACAGAACGCCACCATGACTTTTGGACTGAGAAGGGCAAATACGTGAGTTGTTATCCCAGATTTGGTCGTCATGCATGGACAAGAAGACAGGATCCTTAGTCCGGCTGCCCAGAGAGCACGGCTTCTGTCAGGTTCACTGTGTGTGGGGAGGGCGACGCTCAGCTACCCTCCAGGATTGAGGTATTGCTCAGTAAAAAGCACTGTGATTGCTTCCCTATTTATCATGCTTCCATGAAATACATATAGCAGGGCATAGAAAAAAAGTAATACACCTATCTTCCTATACACCTAGCTCTAGTTCAGCTCTATTGCTTTGCCCTAAGGCACTTGGTAGGGACAAGTCTTAGAAGATGCCCTGTCCCTCCCGCTGAAAATGATCTACCTTTTATGGTACATCAGAACTGGAAGCCTGTCGTAGTCACAGTGGGGAAAGTTTTGTCAAATTTAGAAGTCTAAGATCAATTCACTTCATTGGGAGCTGACAGGCAGAAATATGATGGAGGGGAACATACCTTGCATTAAAATGACCCTCTCCAAGCTGCCTTATAAACTAGGTAGATTAGCTGCCTCCAGTATTTTTTAATTAAAATAACAAAGTTATATGATTTCCTGCTAATATAAGGTCCTCCACAAAAACACTGCATTTTGGGGACAAGAAATATATGCCCCAACTCTTAACATATGGAGCAGAACAGGTAACAGAGTCTGCTAAAGAATGACTAAAAATATCTATTTGAAATACATATATAAGATATAGCAGATTATGTGGAGTCATGTGAAAACAGCAGATGGTGACATCTGACATCAATGAGGGATCATCCTTGTCCCTTCCAACCCAGGAAGAGTTACAACATTTTGACTGCTGACAACGAAACGCACTTAGAGTTCCCATAGGGGGAGAAGGACCCTGGCTGCATCATTTGTGCCCCCCAGCCCAGAGGTTGTGGAGGGAAAGGATCCCCTGTTGCACCAACACAGACCCACCACTGATACTCAGGGCTCGCTCTTACTTCACCTGGCAGCAATTCAGCGTCGGGAGCTGTTCTGCTGTTGTCCTAATCACTTAAAAACTGCGGTGCAGTGACTAGCTGGTACCCAGGAGAGAATATTTCTAACAGCAGTAATTTCCTATTGTATATGTGCCTAAGGCCCCACAGGGGACGTTGCTGCAGAGGGCAGCAGAACAAATTTTTCTTTTCTATATAGACAATATTATCCAATTCTAATTCCAGTATTACCTTATTCTCAAAGCATAGTAAAACCTCACTAAGCAAGCATCAATTTGCTAATCTCCATAGGCAAATTTTCACTAAGCAGAGTAAGACGGTAGGGTTTCCTTTGCATAGTTACAGTCAAGCATTACAATAAATCCCCACGAGACTGGACTTCATCTTTTTTTTTTAAGGCATAGATTACAACACAGACAGCATTTAAAAAAAAAATTTAAAAAATACACTCTTAAAACTAACGAAGTATGTCTGGTGCTGAAGTAGCTTTGATTTTACGGACAACTTGCTTATTTGCTACATCTGCTATTTTCCCTGGATCTCTTAATCATTAATTAATTAATTTTGTATTATCAAGAAATCTCTCTACATCTAATCAACACAATATTATTACACTAATACAAAAAATTTTTGTCTTAAAATAATCTCATTCACAGCTGGAAAATAATTTTGTTCCCATCACTTCTGTGCCAATACCTGGGTGTGTTACCGCCTTCCCGAGCACCAACAGAGATTTCGGTAAGAAGGCACCGCCACTCACCCTTACAACACCCTGGCACCGCTTTGCTGATTCAAGGGGTGAACTCGGTTCCTGAGATGTTTCGGGGTCTGCAGCCTTCCCCCAACGCAGCCCTGCGCCGCTCACACCCCCGTGTGCCACGGCTCATGCCCGAAGAGCCCTTCAGAGATGAGAAATAATTCTAGCAACGCTAGGCTCCTGCCGGCATTAACAAGACACGTTTTGGTAAAGCCGTACCTGAAAACTGTAGCTGGTCCTCAATGAGGAGAAAATGAGCGAGAGAGAGAGTGCGCCAGCGTAAACTTTGTGGTTAAAACAACAGTACGAGCATTTTAAAACAGCAAGGGAGCGGAAATCCCCCAGTGTAGCTTTGAAAAGATCACGTCTAAAAAGGTTTTAAAAGTGTTAGGACAAAAGGCAAGCCATTGAAAAGTATTTTCCCTTACTGCATTGATGTAGGGACTGCAGATTTTACCAGCTGGAGCAACACAAGGTTACCAAGAACTTTTCTCGTAGTTTTTGTCCGAGATACGAAGAGTTTTCACCTTTCACAAAAGTGGTGAGTGATGTGACCAAAGAAAAAAATAAAATACATGGGCAGCAGGAAACACATAAGGACGTAAGGAAACCCAGGTCCAACCCTGCAAATCCTTCCACAGCAGCCCTGGCGAGCCCAGGCGGACCCACTCGTTGCAGGAGGCGAAGGGACGGCTCACGGAGGAAACGGCGAAGGGACGGCTCACGGAGGAAACGGCACCGGCTCGGTCACAGGGCGACTACATCAACTCACGCTACCGCCTGCATGGGCATTTCGCATTTAAACCAGAACTCTCCAACTGAGATAAAATCCATTTTAAGAAAATAAATGTTTCTATTTGGGTTTGTAATAACTCAAGTGACCATAAACCCTAATGATTTTGTAGCCTGAACTTAACTGCGCACCCAGGACTCCTGGCAGCCTTCATCTCCACTGACTGCGTGTGAGTCAGCCTCCTTCCCCAGACCAAAACACGCTGCCCTTACGGCAGTGCCACCGGCTCCCTCTCTAACCCCCCTCTTTCCTCATTCTCCTCTGCCCCCTCCCCTGGCTTTCTAGTCTCTCTTTTTTTTTTCCCCTCCCCTAAAGTAAGGTATCTTTTTTTTCCATAAAAGCAATAATTTTTAGGTCTCCTGTTACTTAAAATACTAGTTTTCCAAAGAAAGCTTCTACTCTCTCTTGTAGTAAATGCAACACATGCCCTCTTCAGCCTTTTTCCTTTAACTGAGCTTGCTCCCAGAGCATTTCTAACCTATTTCAATTTCCATCTCCCCTCCCAGGAGGCATCTCAACCTACTGCACGTTTTCCTGAACCTTCCCTGAAGCTCTGGAACAGACAACTCATCGCTGAAGTCAGTGGCAAAGGGAAAGGCATCGATTCGAAGGCATGCTGCTTCTTTATGGGATCAATTAAATTGATCCAAGTTGTATTTCTAGACACAGCCTAAGCTCACTTCTACAGTCAATCTTTTTAAACCAGAAGATATTCTTTCGTCCTTGCCATGAACTCAAGTCTTTAGGGTGCATCCTGGTCAAGCTGTTGACTATACACAACCTCTGCACAGGTTGACATCAGAACAGCAAAACAGCTTGTACGTGGGCTTTCCGTGAACATGGCAGCTCTGGAGGAAAGACGGATCCGGCCGGTTTCGTCGGGAGGAGGCAGCGCTGCAGAAAGCGCAGTGCTCTGCGAGCACAGCTCCAGGAAGCACCATCTGCTTCTGGGAAGCTTTGGGGAAAACCCCAAATGGAGAAGTTGAGTAGGAGCAGGATCTTAATTTTAAACAATTTCACTCTGCAGATGAGTAGAGAGCAATAGGCTGGTGTTATTTTTCGTGGGCAGCCCTCGATCTCCTCCAGCGCCAACTGCAGTGCTGAAACCCTGACCAAGTTTCAAGCAGGCTGAAGGGGATGAAGATGAGTGAAAGACAGCAACAGCATTTAGGAAACAAAATGAAGGAAAAGGAGAGACACAAGAACAACATAAAGAAACAAAAGTTACCGAAAAGAGGTAACAATAAAGGATGAAGAGCAAGACAATTAACGGGTTTTAATTTTTTTTCTTTTTATGTATTGGAGCCAAACTGAAGTCCTCACTTTTCCTAACAAATAATAGGCCATTAGACATTTTGCAGAACTAGGTCTTTGGGGCTTTTAAGTTTACGTCTCCTTCCCTGCCCCAAGGGGACACGCTATCCAGGACTTCAGTTGCTCTGACCATTCAGTCAGTTCGGCCGTGAATACCTACTCAAGGCGTACGAGAGTCTTGGTTTTAATTTTCCATGCCCCTGACCCTTTGACTTAGTCTTAATGAAGAACTTAATCATCAACTCAATGGTTATTCATCCAAATACTAGGATGAACTCAAATTTTGCTAAGGATGGCCACCCCCTTCTTCTGACGTGTTCCCTTGTTCCAGGGGTAAACGATTCCCCCCGCTGCGGCCTCAGGAATTCATGAGTTCAGCGGATCTTGCTCTAACGCACACATGTATTTGATGACATACGGACACACATTTTTCTAGTCACAGTCCTCACTAAAAAGGTAACTGCTAATGTCAAAACCCAAATGCTATCGGGGACCCCATGAACTTGCTGTTGGGAAAGCAGTGACAGCAAAGATTGTCACCATTTTCTTTTCCTAAAAAAACAGGGGAAAGGATGTGTTCTTAAGCAGCCCTTCCCATGAGATCAAACAGGACAGGCTGGAGATTTTCGGAGGCATGAACTGGGAGTGGTGCTTTCACGCAGCCCCTTCTCTAAATGCGATTTGCAGTGGAAAGCTGTGCTGCCGCACGTCTGCGTACGCTGCCGCAGCCAGGCAGAAGCGCAGCTGCCGCAGCCAGCCCTGCCACTGCTGCGGGCCTGGGCGAGTGCCGGGAGCAAGGCGCAGGGACCTGCCGTGAGGGGTGGAAGGCAGAACCACCCCTTTTGGCATCAGGTGAGATGCCAAGGAAGAAGGATGCTAAACACGCCATGGGCAGCATCCAACCCCGCTCTCGCTGTTGGCACCAGTTTTAGCTTTATTGCTCCCAGCAGTGAACAACGTCGCTGTTTTTAGTGACCTCAAGGTGCATCTCAGGCATCATCAAGGTCCACGTTCATAATTCCTCAGTAAAAAACTGCCATGACACGAGGTTTAATGTCAATGACAGCAAGACAGACAAACGGACAAGTTTTTTTTCTTTGTAGATAGTGCCCAGTAGCCTTCCATAACATCTTTCCTTGAATATGTGATCTGGCAACTGTTTGTACCTGCTGTCTCTAAGGCAATATTAAGAAATGAAACCCTTGATTTTTGTTTCTTTCATAGTTAGTGAGGGCCACATTCCAGTTTCAAGCGCATGGATATAGCAGACAGGACAGAAAACCATATGACTTAGCACAGGTCTGATAATTTCATGTCTCACAGCGACTACTTCGGGAAAAACTGCTTTGCAGATTGTTCCTCTCCTTGAGGTTTGGTTAGTCACTAGGTGGCTTTGCGTAACAATAAAAATAAAAAATAACTTTTACATTTCAATATTATCTTCTGCAAAATAAGCACATAGCAGAAGTGTTACCCCTAGAGAATCTCTGTATGCAAATGTCAGTATATGGCACACAAAAATTTGCTTTGCCAGTGTCGTCCCCCCCCCGCCCCGAGACAAACCTGCTTAACTATAGAGCACTCTGGGCAGTCCCATATCAAAACCACTGTGGTTTAGGGTGCAGACAGTTTCTCACACACTTGTTTATTTGTTGCAAGACCGAGCTGGGGAGACTATGGAAATTTTTGCAACATTTTTATTAACAATAGGCGTGACTCAAGTTTCCTCACCTTCCCGAGCCCAGCCACACACCGGAGTAAAGAGGTTAGATTCTTTCCCAGGCTGAGGGAAGAGGGTGGAACAACTGCACATTGCAGCCCAAACTGGTACAGATAAGGGACTGATGACTTCACAGTCATTTGCCAAGAAACTTGGACAGAAAAGGAGCAGAAAGCAAAAGAAGAGGTTCTGAAATCCTCACCGCAACCCAGGGCCCAGACCCAAGGGCACGCTGGCCCAAAGGCATCCCAGCCAGCCCGCTGGGGTCCTCCAGCAGCACCCTCGGGTTGGCATGCTGCTCCGGGCAGGCTGCTACTTGCTGCTTAGAACAGCATGACTGCGAGATGAAAGAAACTACCTGCACCGCTGCAGCCACCACCAACTGTCTCAAGAAGATCAGGAGCCCAAGAAACGTTACAACTCATACAGACTCCCTGGAGGGCCAGAGAGAGGAATGCTCTCTCATAGTCAGCTATCTATTGATGATAACTAACATCTATTTATGTAAAATCAAAGGGTCAGACAAAGAATTGAAGAAGATAAAGGGCTGTATGTTAGCTTAAAGATAGGACACAAATAAAGCCCAGGAGATCAAGCACCCTACAAGTCTCCAGCTGCCCACTGAAGGGCTGCGGCAAAGTGACCCAAACAATGTGTGGCACAGAACAAAGAGCTCCTGACCTGGCCCATAGCTTTGACAGCTGCTTAAAAACTATGCTCCTGTCTCAGGGAGACTGATTAGGGAGCCTGTGGGGTGAAAAAGAGCTGTCTGGTTTCTGCTTTTTGCACTCATTTGAAATTCCTTTTGTCAAAATCTCCAACAGCAGCTTTCTAGCTTTAAAATCTTGTCCCCTCCTGGATGTCATTCCTCATCCTCTCTAAACTCCACAATTACTCCCGTACCCTCCGCAGTTTCTGTGAGCGCCACAAGCTTTCTTTCTTCCTTCCTGATGTTACTCTGAATCTTACCTTTCAGCAGCTTACGCTTCTTCAGCCAAAGTTTCCTGCCAGCTACTGACAGATGTGCCCTACTGCCGCAGACCCTTTTCCCGCAGACGCTGAACTCTCAGCCTCTCCTCTGGTATCCAGGCTGGGGATGACTACCAGCTCAGAGGTAGCCCGCTGCCCCCAGCCTTCCCCAACAGGCCGCCTTCTGCACAGTCCCTCAGTATCTAAACCGGACACAGCCAGCCTGTATTCCACTTAGGTCCATAACTTTCATCTCCCTCTCTTGCGCTTAAAGCATCTAGATTTTCACAATGTCTCACCAACTCCTTCTGTTTCAGATCTCCATATGATACGGTATTTCTTGTCCACTTATACAAATAAAACTCTTGCCCATCATCACCATCCTCCTCCAGTTTTCCAAACAATCAGTTCTCTTGAAATGCAATCTTTTACTTATTTATCCACTCGGGATGCTGCTGCAGGGATCATTTTTCGAAGCCACAGCTATAACCACATCACCTCTCTGTCTGTCCCTCCACTTCCCCACTGCACCAAAACCTCTTGACTTTCAAAGCCTGTTCTAGTTTTCCTCCACTTGCCCTTGCATCACCTCCTATGGTTTAAAAGGGCTGGTTTCATCTCCTGATGATACCAGGCTCCACTGCCTACTTGTTATGTATTTGAGCAAGTACGTACTGTAAGGGCAGATTTTTTGGAGGGATACTAGCAGGCTATTCTACTTCAAATCTCTTCTGTAAGATTTCCTTTGCCAAGCAGCTGGGAACAACTGGCTTCTGATAAGCTGCTACCACCGACTATCACACTGGTCCGGAGGGTCCCGCTGTCTCCTATTGCTCTTGCACGCAGGCGCGTCCCTCCCTCCTGACTTGAACTGTAAACCCCCTCCAGCCACGGGCTGCGGGTTTGCCCTCTGGTCGCACAGCTCCTGGCACACCGGGGTCCTCACCCCTGGCAAACACTTCTCCACGTGACA
This sequence comes from Fulmarus glacialis, assembly GCF_000690835.1. Lineage (NCBI taxonomy): Eukaryota > Metazoa > Chordata > Aves > Procellariiformes > Procellariidae > Fulmarus > Fulmarus glacialis. The sequence goes on from NW_009215699.1 coordinate 24,177, forward strand.
GAAATAAAAAAGATAATCAAGGCTAACAGCAAAGGAAGTTACTCTGGGTGGTTTTAGGCCAAGTGCAACACATGACCACCATGACTCGCACTAAGATCAAAAGCAACAATGCAAGGCAGTCCTCAGATGAAACAAGATGAAGCGCAATGCTAGCCAGGCTAGTATTCCTGCACGAGAGCATCCCAGAGCGCCTCAATTTTACGTTCATCATTAAACCTACATGCTCTGTGTAGAATCAGGGGCGGTTTAAAAATTCGGCCGTGTTACTGCTGCCAGTCTGGAGACATGCCTGACCTGAATACACCCAGCTTTTTTTAGCACATCGTTGCACTCCTTCAGCCATCCCATATTTACAGAACGGAAGTTATGAGGAAAGTCGCTCTTGGCTGGCACCAGGAAGGCGCAGCCAAGCTAATAGGCAAAGCAAGTCAAGAAGCGCAAGAATAGGAGCTCTCAATTTTTCCTTCTAAATCTTAAGAGTGTTGAAAGTATTTGGTCAAAGCCCACCGCCTCACTACGCTCCCAGAGGGCAGTTAACCAGGGAAAGTCAGAGGACTGGCTGGGCCTCGGCCGCACACACACAGAGGGGAAATTCCCTCCCCCTAGCATAATTCAATTGACACCAGCGGGGATACTCCTGACGGTTCCCTGCAATTCAAAAAGATCAGAGCCGCTGCAAAGGCATTCATCCGAGCAGTCCCTGCTGCTTTGTTTCCTTCTCAGTCTCCAAAATTTCGGCTCTGCCAGCCTCCCAGGCACACACCAGGCCTGCGCTTCCCTGCAGCACCGCCGGGGGAAGGCGGCGTCGGTGCATCTGTCGGTGGAAGGAGAGCGGAGCGCAGGCTGCCAGCCCGCACCCGGGCACGCCAGGCAGGGGCTGGGCTCAGCCCTGTAGACCTGAGGAAACCTCCAGCGCCATGAGAGAGGGGTCTTCCACGCCAACGCAAAACTCCTGGGTGCCCGAAGTGCAGGTTTTTCTACACGGGCCTCCTGTTTAAGCGAAAAAGCGCCGCAAAAAGAAAAGCGTCGGGCAGACTTCCCCTCTGTATCCCGGGGGCAGGACGGAAGCCTGC
>NW_009215700.1:0-350 GCF_000690835.1 Fulmarus glacialis
GACTCACCTTGCCCCCCCTTGAGTCTCTTGGCAGCTTTGGTGACGACGGAGTTGGGGTCGTTTGGGGACAGCCAGGACACCAGGTCGGTCTCCACGTTCCAGTAGTAGGGCAGCCCGCTGCGGGGACGTATGGATCCTATAGCGGACCCTATAGGAGCCCCTACAGCCTCTGGGAAGGGTCCCTATAGCTCCTGTAACACCTGGGAAGGGTCTGTACAGCCCCTACAGGGCTTGTAAAGGGTTCCTACAGCCCCTATAGCCCTTCCGAAGGGTCCCTATAGCCTCTATAGGCCCTGGGAAAGGTCCCTACAGCTCCTAAAGCCCCTGGCAAAGGTGCCTCCAATCCCTAT
>NW_009215701.1:0-17443 GCF_000690835.1 Fulmarus glacialis
TTCTATGATTCTATGATTCTATGTGGTTAATAGGATCTAATGTAGAAAATCAGAAAAAAAGTATTGTCCCTGAATTACCTTAGTAGTTTAAAATATTTTAAATAATTACTGTCTCAAATACTGTTCTAAAACTTCTTTTATCCAGCTGGGAGTAATTCTCTTCTTCCTTGCAGTACCAGACTTAAGTCAGAATTACTGCCACTGAACTTGGCAATTTTATGCCAGAGTAAAAGTGGCATAATAAATACAAAAATCTTCCCGGAATTATATTAGTCTTCATGGAAAGTCCAGTGAAAGCACTGTTGGGTTCCTAAAAGAAATACGTGGATTATCTATGTACTCAGCAGCTTGGATATTTTCTAATGAATGATTTTCTGTGGAATCAAACGGCATCAGTTATCCTAGGATTGAAATGACCCTGTAGAAATGGCCTTGAGAAAGCCTTAATAAATGAAGAGTTGTACACTAGCGTTACAGCAGCCAACAAAAGAAAAAATGTTCCTCTCAGTATGTGGCAGCTACTCTCCTTACTGCTGGGCAAAGGTAACTTTCACCAAATCACTCAACTCAGCCCTCCTTTCACTTAGATACAAAGTGTGGCTGTTGGTTGCTTTTGTTTCTTTCTACCATGTGGAGAGATAACAAACTGCACTTTCTTGATCTTCTTTCTGCTTAATATCTCAACCCTCAGCCTATCTACGAATCATTCTCCTCCAGCATCCCAAGGAAAGAATTACATCTGCTTGCTGCCAAGACCTGTTTAAGTGATATACACCTTTTGAAAACAATGGCAATGCTTCCTGAAGTGATTGCTTCTAAGAATATCACAATAGGCAGCCTGGTAACACTTGCCTACAGCTAAGAATGACACCATAACACCCACAACATTGGAAATTCGATGACTGACATGACCTCTCAGCAGTTCATAGATAGTGGAAAAATACTAGCCTGGCTGAGAAAACAATGGTGTACAGTTCTATATATCAGTTTGAAATATGGCATTGCCTCTACACACAATGTGTTGTGGTTTGCTTACAGAATAATTATTCTGATCTTATAAACTACATCCAACTGTCATTTATTAATATCAGATCACCATATATTCCATGACAATTGCTTTTGAGTTATTGTCTTGTTCTCTGCTGAATGCCATCTTGTTTAATGAGACAGTATCACCTTATTAGAATGCACCTAGGAAAGTGTCACTGTGGCCAGGGCACTTCTAAAATAGTTGAGACAAATTAATATTGTCAAACCCAAGAGAGAGATTATAAATTCCCCTTTAAGCTGCCTTTGTTTCTTTCAAGGACAATTTACCCCCTGTAGATTCAGCTGATGCTTTAAGTACCTCACACTGTCATTCTGTAAAGTGTTTTGAAATGTTTTTTAAACTTAGATTTTTTTTTGGCTGCTTAATATTTCTTTATATATAAAAGAAAAAAAAATGTAACTGCAAGTTTTAAATTGTTGTTATAGACAATAAATACAAATGTAAACAGCATTGTCAAGGGAAGAAAATAATTTTAAGTAATTTTAAAGTATAACAGTTACATTTAGTTGATACATCTAGAAAACAGATCAGTTGAATTAGTCACCATTCAGGTTCAGTTTCATTGCCAATAATTTGTTTTGAAAGTAGCAGACCTATAATATTGAATATTTATTTCATTTCAGACTGAATTAGTTTCAAATTCAACATACAAGACTCTAAAACACCCCTCATTTCAAGTTCAAGGCAGCTTTAAGGATTCTTGTGTAAGAAATTCATCATGGATATAAACCACAGTGTCCAAACACACCTCCTGCAGTGACACAACTCACAAAATTTCAGCTTCTTTACCTCAGGCAGGTCCAAACTCAAATGAACTTAAACATTTTCACAACTTACCTTTCCTCTTGCAGCTTCCCAAAGTGAGGGCTCTGCAGATTAGATTAACAAAGACACCCTTCACAGACCATGCCTCACTCAATGAACTCAACAGGAAATGTTTTTGCTCCTTTCTCCCAGCTAAACCTCCACTTGTGTCTTCCCACCAAGCTTGCTGTGAGAGAGTCTCCCTACTTGTAGATGGAGCATCTGCTCAATATACCTTGCTAGTGCTTGGGAACAGTTTTCTTGTCCATTGTTTCTGACTCCATGTCCTGGTTTTGGCTGGGATAGAGTTAATTTTCATTCTAGTAGCTGGTATAGTGCTGTGTTTTGGATTTAGTATGAGAATAATGTTGATAACATACTGATGCTTAGTTGTTGCTAAGTAGTGCTTGTACTAAGTCAAGGACTTTTGCAGCTTCTCATGCTCTACCAACTGAGAAGGCTGGAGATGCACAAGAAGAGGGGGCATAGCCGGGACAGCTGACCCAAACTGGCCAAAGGGATATTCCATATCATGTGATGTCATGCTTAACAGGCATCATTTATGATGCTGAGGACAGGGGAATAAATCTTTCACTTCCCGACAGCTTGAGTACCAGCCCACCTTCAAGACTCTAGGTCTAAACACAGATTTGTAATTAAATACCTAATGTCATTTCTTTTAGTCCAGAGAGACCTGTGTTAAATGTTTCATCCCTCCGAACAGATTGGAAGCCATATCTCCCAAAAGAGTGTTTTAATCATTAGCTTCCATCAGGAAGATGAGCTGAGGGATCATCAATCTGTCTTATTTATATTGTTCCACTCTGCATAAGAAAATAAGTATCTTCCAAAGAGATTGATTTTATTGCTCATATTAGAGCACTCATCCTCAAGGAAAGAATCAGGGTGCCAGTTCCATCTTCCACCAATATTTTGTTAATTTATGGTGGAAAGGGAAGGCTACATTTCCCTCCTCCTCTGTGTGTGAACTGACCAGTTATATAATCATGGCTGAGTCAATATTTAATTACTCTGTGTAAGTGGAATAACTTCAACAGAAAAAGAAAAATAGGAGCACCCAAGTTATTAGCAGTTACTAGCAGCTACAAGTACTTAGTATTTGGGGTTTCTCAATTAAAAATCAAGTCTAAGACTCCACAGATGGAGAATGGAAAAACCCAAGATCTTCTGTATCCTGAAAACACTGTATGTTTACTTGTTAGCTGAAACACTTTCCAGACACTATCATCAGTTGTTTAATTTTGCTCTTTATGTGACCTAATCTGCAAAGTGTTCTTGGTGAATGTTTTGCTTAAGCTCTGTAAATAAGTGCTTAGCATACTTGTCTTGCCAGTTGAAACAGTTTTAGACATGATCAGAAGGTCTCTAGGCACCTAAGGAAATTTAATGTTGGAAATTTACATCCCAATGGACTTTAGTTACCTTAAGCCTTAGCGTGAGGTTTTGGGATACATTTAGGAATTTAAATGTCTGAAGTTATAGTATTTAACTTTATGATCTAGTACTTATATTTTCTATAAAATGCTTCTATCCTAAGGTGTTCTATAAGAAAGACAAAGCAGAATTTCTCCAATGTATTGTGCAATCAAATGTATTAAATCTCACAATATTTAATGATCAGCTATGAGGCAATGGAGCAAAATGCCAGCTCGTACAGATAATTAACAAAAAGACATCTGCTCCTATGATATAGCCAAATTTATTCAGTGGCATGTTTTACAGAACGTTTTACCTTTGCCAGCAAAAAAGCCCTGCAACGATAACACTGTTACAATAATAGCTAGAGATTTTTCCTCATATTCATGGGCTCTGCAGACATTAACTAATCTATAATCAACTACGGCATAATATATATTTCCTACATTTCCATGTAGGAAATGGGATAAACTTTGGAAATGGAGGTTGCAGTCAGATTTTCCTTATTGAAGTGACTCACTAGTTAATGTTTTATTTCAGTGTAATGTGAAAATATTTCCAAGATGGTAGGATGCATAAATTTAGAGTAGTCACTCGGTCTCACAAAAAGCAAGTGACATTCAGTTTGTTCTAAAGAAAAAAATAGTAAAATGCAGCATGTCTGCATTAGTCAAGAGCATACTGGCAATGAGAAGATAATACTAGAAACAGAAACCAGAACCTTTGCTTCAAATTCAAAGTTAGGAATAAGGTAGACCTATGTCCCAAGAGGAGGTGGCTGTCAAAGCAGGGAGATAGGCACGGGAGTTCTGCTCTAGGTTTCAGCCGTGCCAGAAAGCTGCACCTTTGTTTGCTCAGCTTTGCAAGTGAGCCTTAATCTGAGCTGACAGAAAACATCTTGACCAGGTAAAGGATGTTCATATCAACTGCCCTTAGTGTTGATATCTCGCACCACCATGAATGCTGGCAATAGCTAATAAGGAAAATGACTAGTAGGTGGCTGTTGAAGCAAAATGAGCTTATTATCTGACACTTAGCCATCTTCATTAGAGAAGATTTATGCTAACTATAGAGACAACATCACTAGATTTATAGACCTAAAGTAATAAAAGGGAAAGTTGCTCTCTACTCAACAAAAACACCGTTGTGGAGATTTATATCAGAAAGCCACTTCATCAGCTTCTGATTAATAATTTATTAACAGCATGGACTCATTCAATTATTTCTTTGTGATGTTTTCACCCTTTTTCTTTCTCCACCAAAAATACAATCCATTATAAAATGCTGTCAAAGGTGAGTGATGTAATTGAAGATGAACCTCTTAAAAAAGAAATATAAAATTCTTGTTTGGAAAAAGGATGCCAACTTTCATACCCACAAACCAATGACTAATAATGACCCATAAAATGACTAATAATTATCATCTTAAACCAATATTTGACGATCCATTATTGCTTCCTGAAGACAAATATCGGGAATACATTTTTACAGGGATGAATAATTTTATTACTGGCAATATAATCTGTAGTTATAGAAGTTGAACTCTTCATAGGACTAACAGGATGAAAGTAAGGATAAAAAAATTGTGCCTGAGTATTGAGACAAGCTTCTTAACAGTGAAATCTATTATACTGTGCAGTCATTTCTAGGAGCACATTATTTTCATATTTATTTTACCCTCACTGCCCCACAGGTCATGCTGATTTCAAGACTGAAGCACTTCATGGAGTTTGACTTTAAACACAGATGATTGAAAAAGAAAACCGCATACATTTCAAGCTAACCTTTCTGTGATTGCTTCTATTTTCTCCTTTTTGTACCATACCCACTTACCAGGAATTCTAAAGCTCTGAATAAGAAGTATGTCTGCCTGCTGTGGAAACAAATTACTCTTATTTTTTAACCCCATTTGCAAAACATTCTTCCAGATGTTGTAGTATTGTCAGATATAAGACAACATGCCACTTTTACTGTCTCTTTTCAAAACAGATTTTGGCATAAGAAAGGGATTTCTTTACATACTCTACATTCTGCCACTTCATTAATTAATTTTAGAAAAAAAACTTAAACACACTTGGGAAGGAAGGAGGTCAGATAATAATACTGTAATATCAGTTGTTCACATATATTTTCCCTGATAGTTTGGAACTGGTGACACAGTGCACTAGAGAGTCTTTCACGATCCCAGGAATCATCTTTCTCGAACCAATTAAGAAGAAAAGATGTCAGGAAAAAAAAAAAGAATTATTATTTGATTTGGGGAGGGAAGCTTCACCAATGATGATCAGTGGTGATTTCTTGGATTTGTTGAGGCAATATATATGTATATTATATGTACCTATAACTCAACTTACAAGAAAAGCTGCATTAAATTTCTTACGTTTTTGCACTTACTTGGTCAACCCTCAGCCTGGCAGATGGTGATGATCAAGCAATCCAGAAGCATCTCTAGTCATTATGAGCAATACCAGTCCTGTTAGTTAATTTCACACAAAGCTCTGTGTGACCAGTAATAACTCTTTACAACCATCTCTTCATGCTGCGTATGAGTAGATTATTTTGGGATGGACTGTCTTTATGATACACTTAATACTTTATTTCAACCAGTCACCATGAGGGAGATGGGTATGAACAGGACATAATTAATGATGAATTTGTAGTAAATAATGTTACATATTTATTCTTCAGAGATTCATCAGAGGAAAACTAGACATTTTTAAATTCATAGAAATATTGGTTATAAAGGGTTTTGTACATAAAATGTTAAGAGGGATCTGAGTATAAGAGTAAAAAAAAATTATTGGAGAATTCACTATAGATGCAGGATTAGAGTTATATGATACATTGCCTCTTTCTATGTTTTTCCTCCACAGCTGAGATTCATAACTTAGAGGTTATATTCATGCTGTGATTTTTAATACACAATATACTGATGTCTTTAAATAAGCATCTGTAGAAGAGTGCACATATGGGTCAGATGGTCAACCCCAGCCTCTGATCGCTGACAAAGGCCAGCAGGAAATGCTCAGAGAAGATCAGATGGCAAAGAGTGATTTTTCCCCCCAGAATTTTCTCTGAGCCTTCTGTGATGTGTGGCTCAGAAAGCCCCTCGGCTGGAAATGAAAGGGACAGTGATTTTATCGATCTCTATTATACCTTCTTTCCATCACCTTCATCCTAGGATGAACAATCCTAGTCATTCCTTCTACAGAGGCGACACACCTATCAGTAAAAAATGTGGAATTCCTATAAGTATATTTTGGCTTGTGATGATTCCTTCATCCTTTTATGTCTTCACTATATTGCTTTCAAGTCCCTTATTAAAATTTCTCTTTTTATAATCCAAAGTTTTGTTTGAGTGCAGAGAAACACACAAGATCTGCCTTTGGTTAAATGAGAAAGAGAACTCTCAAACCATGATCTTTAGTAGTATGTACTACGTTTAGTTGATATTCTCTTCTTTTTTAGACATAAGTCCTGCAATATCCTTGGATTATCAATTACTTAGTAGTTGTCAGCACTCAACAATTACCTCTAGAATACTTTTTGATCTATAAGTCCTTAGACAATCATGGTATATTACATACTACATTATCATGCTAATTACAAATGCAAAACAAAAATCTAGCACATATATTACTGTGTTATTTTTCTTTATTAGAAACATAGAAGTGACATGTATTGGAAAATCATTAGGAATTATTTATCTTCAAAGCTAACTTGTTATTATATGATAATGGTTTTGCTATTTTAAACCCTAATAAGGGGTGTGATATAATTTATCAAGCTAAACATTCCCAAAGCACTGCTGGAGAAAGCAGCTGTGGGTGGTATATTTTCTGATTTTTGAAAGATGAAATCATCTTAGCCAATAATATATTAAAAGTCTTTTATTATTAGTTGCTCCTGTGACTCTTAAGTGACCTGTTATTTAATTTCAGTTGCTTGTGAACTAAAGATTGAGTGGTTTAAACATACTAAATCTCCAATAAGTGTACTTTCTAAGAAGCTAGTTGCACGTTGGATATGCCAATAAGAAGCCTCCATTTAAATTAATGTGTGAAAAAACAGACCTATATTTCATTCAGTGAAAACATAAAATGTGAACATTTTTACTCCCCAAATATGGAACTATAGCATGAAATCTCATGTAAGGTACTAAGGGATCCCCTTGTACCTTCCCCTCCATGAGAAAGAAAAACAGTCCACATCGTACTCTTCTCCTTATTGAAAACTATATATGTTTTAATTAAAGGTTTGTTAAAATATAAGCCACCTTTTTCACACAGAAATTTTTGTTAGCTCAGGATTTCTGCTTACCATATCACTAGTTTCTCAGGATTTTTAGGCTCCTGCTGAGACTAAAAAAGTACCTTCTGGTGACCATTTAGAAAAGATATATACAAGAAAGCTAAGTCTAAACAAATGACTGAAGTTTAATACAGAATATAGCCTATTGGCCAGAAGGGGCTCTGGGAAAAGAGAGTGCTTGCAAGTGAGGTGTCATACTCGGCAAAGTTTTGCTGATCTCTGTATGAGAAGGAAGAGGATGAATATTTCTAAGGAAAATAGAAAAAAATTTCCTGTAGATGTTATATTTATGCAGAATTAGATGCCTGTCAGTTAAGGTCAAAATTTTTTGGTTTTTTTGATAGTTGGAATATAACTGTACCTAACTGTGAATTCTCTCTTTGTGTTGTATCTTTTGCCTTGGATCATATCCTCCATTAAAATAATCTTGTAGTATGATCTCCACTTTGGATTATGCTAGAGACCTAAGTGATATCCTGGGTAAGAAGAAATTGATTATGTTAAAAATCACACTGGACAAGAATTATGGATATTCTACTTAAAAATTGCTGAAATCTGTAACAGACTTGTTATATGCAATGCATTTAGTATAGATAAAAATCTTTTTAATATTATTAAAACCAAATATTCCTGGGAATAGTGGGAAATTCTAAGCTATATTAACTTTCCAAATACCTGTGAAGCTGAAGATACAATCTGGAACCTACACCCAGACCTGGGTGGGGAGGTGACGGAAATCATACAGAAGAATTCTGGTGATTATTCATGTTGAAATGGTGTTAGGATTAAGCAATACCCCCCCAAAAAATGGGAAAAATACCCTCTTCAACAAAGAAAGTAATGTTTTAAAGGTCCGAAAGCATTCAAATAAGATGAGAGTTGCCAGAGGTCAAACAGAGCTAGATCCAGCAAAGGAAATTATCCAAGAACAGATCAGGGTGTATGCAGTGGTTGAGCTTTCCACTTCCCATACTTTTAAAAAGTAGATGTCTGCAGCAAATAACTGACATTTACAATTTGATAGATTCCAATACAGGGAAGTTTTTGTTTGTTTTGGTGGTTTGGGATTTTTTTTCAAGTTTCTTGACGATATGTTCCTTCTTCTCTTCTCTCTGGGTTACAAGTGGTTGGGTGGAGATGGCATGTAAGAAGAAAAAATAAATGGCTCAGCCTCCAGGAGTAAGGCTTTGAAGCTAGGATTTTGATATCTGTGAAGTAATGCGTGTACACAAAATGCCCTAAAAGGGAGCTATGGTACTCGAGGCACATTGGGCTATCCTAAGGGATACATTCTGCCTGCTAATGCCCTTTCTCCTCAGTTCCTATCTCCTACACACAGAATTGATGTGGTGGTGGATGTTAGTATGGTTTTCCTCTCAACCAGGCCTTTCTTTCTAATGTTTTGGAGATTCAAGCATGGCATGCCAGTCTAGGGGCTGCCAGGAGCTGGGTGGCACGTGCCTGCACCATGCCAGAGAGCCCAGTCCCTTGCATACCTGAAGATTTTTGTTTGAAGTTCTCCCTGTTATTTCCTGTTCAACCATTTCTATTATGAAATTTGGAAGGTAACATGACATAAAAGATGAAATTGGTAGTGATAGATCACCATAAAATGCTATCTGAAAACCAAGAAATGAAATGGTCTTCTGCAAAATCAACATTATGGAAACAATGGCTTTCAGTATATAAAGAAGTCTTTTTTAAGAGCTATAAAATATAAAACTTTCACATCTTGTCAAACTTCACAAAGTCTGGGGTTGGTTCAAAGCTCCATTTAGCTGCCATGTATTTTTCCCTTTTATTTCCTTTTCCATCATTTTTGATTACCAAGATTTGATGAATTGTTATCACAAAAACATAAGAACTGGCCACTTGAATCCACTTGCTTTTCTGTCAAGAATGTCTCAGCAGTAGCTTTCATTCCTTCTTTGAAAGGTTTCTCTTCAAGTCAGATGGAAAGCATTATTTTATAAAGAAGTACCTCACTGCTTTATAGCTCAATTTTCCAATGCTTCTGGAGAAAGACAGAAAGACTTAGGAGTTGAAGGCACTTGGCACCCTCCAGGAGGCACTCCGCACAGCAGAGGATTGAATCATTAGATACGGTACTTTTTATAGTGCACATACAAAAAATACTGGCTTTGAGCTCTGTTTTGTGCATCTGTACAATGTTCCACTTTCTCATAATACTTTTACAAGTGTTGTACTTGCTATACTGTAATTGAGGGTTGTTGGGTTGATTTTTAACCTGCTTCTGTAAATATTATAGAAGACCTATCATTGCAAAATATAATATTAAATATGTCTTCCTTAGGTGGTTTCACAAGGATAGGATTTTTTATTTTATCTGTTGAGGAGCCTCTGTTTGAGTTAGAGTGAATATTGCTTATTTGTGCATGTGTTTTCCAATACATCTGTAAAGTTTGTTACATTATTCTTATTATTAGAATGTGGATTAGAAGAACAAGTAGCAAAGGAGAGCAGAAATGCTATGCACTCAGGTCAGCTGCAATCCTGGCATATAGGTAAAGTAACATGGCAAAGTAAGATGAAATTAAAGAGGATGGTGAATGATGTGTGAACAGGTGGGAAAATTACATCAAGACCAGCTGAGGTGCTAGGAACGGAAATTAGTGAAATGAGAGTTTCAAAGGCTAAGGACAAAGAAGAAAAAGGTGTTTTCTAAGGAGAGCAATTACAGAAACCCTGCTGGGTGCATTACACGGTCTTAGGTAGACTGCAATAGATAATGGCTGAAGATAAAAGGAGAGAAGTGAGAGCCTGGGGAGCAGTGGACCAGAAAGCCTCAACCATAGGAGCAGGGAGAACCTGGGGAGGGAAGGGAAGGATGATGCAGACAGGGAAATCCACAAAAAGGCTCAGGCACTTTTCCAGCAATGCTTACCTGCTTCCAGGCAACACACACATGCTTCGTCTAACTGTTCAGGAACTCGGTGCCCATAAGAATCACAGTTTTGCTTGCAGCATCCGTGACCTGCCAGTTTACATTTCCCAGACACATGCAGCATTGGAGCCTATGGGCCACCAGCAGCTTTATACTCTGATATGGAACCTAAATTTGTCATGTTGGGAACCTTAATTTTTAGTATCGTGATGCCGTTAGACAGGAAGGGAAGAAGGATTGTCATAAGTGAGAACATGGTCAAGGAGATTTGAAAAGTGTGGAAGAGAAGACACAGAAAATAATGTACTGAAAGAAACCAAAATAAAAGAAACAACTAGAAATAAAAACAATAAAGTATAAAAGTGATCGAATAAACCAGTCAATTAAATTATGCAGCCAAAATACTACCAAAAAGACCACATGGATTTATATAGCAGACAAGCTAGTTTAAATTCAGAATTTCTCTTCAATTAAAAATGTTAGAGTATTTTTTCATTCCATTTTGTAATAAAAAGTAGAAATTTTGAACTATCATATAAGAGAGGTATTTAAAAATGTATTTCAGGGGATAAAATCTAAACTTGTTTAGTAGAAAAATGGAATGTTTAATGTTGATTTAAGAAAGCTTTTCAAAATAGGTTGTTAAATGACTGCATTTAAACCCACTGCAGCTTCCTTTTAATTTCTTCAAAATAATGTTTTTAAAATATCTTCATCTTAATACAGTTTTGTTTCCATTTCATATTTATCTTTTTTCAAAAAAGTTGTATTTACATTGTTTCTATTTTATTTTTCATTTTGCAGTGGTTAAAAGTGTTTTTTATTCTAGACATCAGCTTTTTTAATATTCTGTTTGTCTTAGTTTCTTTTTGAAAGTGTATTTTTTTTGATATTACAATGCACTCAGGATCTTTATAAAAATAACAAAACTTACCTTCATTTTAAATTATTAAAATAAAGTGATATAGGCAGTGAATTTAGCCTTCTTTTTTGTTAGTTCTTTTTTTCAGTTTCCCTTTTCCTGGGGGAATGTGTGAAGATACCACACAATGGTTGAGACAAACTGGATGTGCCTGAGAAATGGAGATATTCAAGAGTAAACAGTGCAAGACCAGCTATTTTAATATGTCAGGTACAATAACAGCCTAAGTTCAGAGGGTAAAGGAAATTGCTTCACTTTGCTTAGAGCAAGTGTGTGCAGATACACCTCTGGGTGTGTCTGGAAGTTGTTGAATATATCATACTTGGTAATATATTTTATGGAAACTGAAAGACATCCAGTCAAGGAGGCTACGGTGCAGAATCTCTATTACTGTGTTCCTTAGCTGCTGACTGCCAAACAGAGGTTTTTAAAATTATTTTTTTTCTCTTTCATTATATCATGCATTGTTCTTATGAAGGTTTCATGGGCTGGAAGCTGTAGAAATCCATGTCTTCTTCAATAAATCCCATAAAATAATATTGGTCACAATATCACACTATAAATCAAGAGAGATTTCCTAAGTTGAAAATAGTATAAGGAGCTTTAAATTTTTACCATCCCAGATATTTCATCATTTATTCATATTACATCGAGTTACAGCTGCAACCGTACATTATACAAAAGGACCATTTGGGAAAACAAAAATAAACACAAAATTCAATTGGAATAGACCTATTGAATAGCGTCACTTTAGGTGAGCAAAAAACAGAACGGAAAGTTTCCATGCTTCAGCAATAATTCTTCATTCTCAGCTCTTACCTGGGACTCTGTAAACACTGGAGAAAAAACTTGTAAAGATAATCCAGTCTTCTTTCACCCTTTGATTTTTTTTCTTCTTTCACTGTGCTCTAATTCATGAGTGAAGAATTCAGTGTAATAAATTAAACAGAAGACCACTTTCAAACATATAATCTCTTCTTAAAACAAATGAGGTAATCCAACTGGGTTAATTTGTTTCATAAATTCAATTTTTTTGGCAATATAACAAAATATATGAAACACTGCATTCAATTGGATTATGCTCCATTAGATCAATTAAGTGAATATAACTCAATAATAACATGACAGAATAAAGACAAATATTGAAAAGTGATGAGCTTTTACTTTGCCAATTTCATGAAGAGGTGAAAATTCATATGACAAAGAACATTGTATTAGGCAAAATTGCCTTTTTTGAATTGTCAGTTTAATATAGGGAGGCAAAGTCATTTAAAGATCTCTTATATGAGTCTTACAGATTGATTTGGGCTGGAGAGAGCAATAAAAAGGAACATCTCAATATATGATGTCCCACAGGCACATGTATAGTGCCATAATCTCGCTATATCTGTTAATGGTCAAAATCCTAATGGCACTAATGTGAATATTGCCCTTCTTAAATAATTACGTTTAACAGAATAATTGCTCCTCTCTGTTGTCCTGTATCTACAAGTTCAGGAGCTCCATTTTGACAAATATATGAACTTACTCTCCTAGCTTTATACTGGATCACCATGAAGACGACAGGACTCTCGAACCTGTAGATCAGAAGGAAATATAAATATGCTCACAGCGTTGCTTTGATTTTTCAGACCTTCCTGATTTTCCAGAGTCACTTCACCTCTCAGAATCTTTAGTCTGTAATACTGGGGTGAAAATCTCTAAGAAATAGTTTTGTTGGTTTTTTCCATTTCAGTTCCTGGCACTATCACTTCTCTTCACAGATAACATTGAAGCACGGTTTTCAAAACTATTCTTAGCGTTTCTTATTTCTGGAAATTAAGCTGAAAAAACTGGAGTCAAACACTTCTGAACTTTTACAAAAAATTGAAGTTTTTACTTTAGTATTAGAAATGGTTAAATGTTTGATGATTTTTTTTTCCTATGTACCCATGAAATTACTACTTCTTTAAAGCTCTTATGACAGTTAATAACTGTTAATAGAGACTACCCACATCTCCTCTACAAACAAAACAGGGCTGGTGGACATCAGTTTGCACAAATTATTTGGTCCAAGATATGTAACCCTCTAATCAATGAGAAATTATCTATGGAACTTCAATTATAAATCATACCTCACCAAGTGGGGAACACAGTTTTTCAGAAAGTGAATACATATATTTTTTGGTGGTAAGCTGGTGATTGAGAAAGCTGACAAGGAAATATGAATTCCAAATTAACCATACGATGACAAAACACCAGAGTTCACACCTCACTATAACATGTGAATGTAAATGCCTACATCTTTTTGTTTCAGTTCCATCACTTTAAATGCTTATTTTCTTATTCTTTTCAACTCAATAGATTAGAATATCAAAGACTGAAATTTTCAAACTTATATTTGACATTTCCCACCGGGCAGAGTTTATTCCTTCTATTTACTGATGTCAACCAGGTTTCAGTCTCATGCTGAGCAGTTGCTTTACTAATGCTTTGCACAGTGGTTAATCAAATATTTATGCAACACATGAAGGAAATATACTTACATTTCACTGCAGACAATTGAATAAGTTCTATACCATTTCCCCAGTGAACAGAGTTACTTTCAAAAACTTTCAATTATTCATGTCCTAATTTGCAAATATTGCAAGGAGTTCTCATCTGGCAATGAATGCTAGTCTTGTAGCTGAGGAGAAAGAGTTAAATAATTCCTTCCATGTGTAACAGATATACGATAAAGAATGATTCTGTTCTCTCAACACTTCATGTTCAGTGCCAGCTCCTGACTAATTTAGAAATCAATGCTAATCCATAAACATATATAATTTTTCTTTCCTTTGTTACAGCTGAAACATTCTGATACTTTGTACGCTCTTGTGTTTTGAAATGCATGGGTAGTTTAGTCCTAAATAAGATGGAAAAATCTTGGGAAAGTAATATATCAAAAAAGCAAGGTATGCAATATCTTGCCTCTGCTCTCTAAAATGTGGAGAAAAGCATTCTGAGGAATTTGAAATTGTCAGATAGGAAAACCAAGGTCCTGATTTGGCAGACTCATTGTTTAGGTAGTCCTTATTCATACAAACAGTTTCATTTAAATTTTGCTACATTAGGCACTAATACATAATGTATACTTTATTACCGTTCAATTGTGTTCTTTTTGTTGTGACAGGCAGAATGCTTGATTTGATTCCTAGGTAATGCATTAAACATTAATTAGAATTCTATACATAATTAAGATAAATGTGCAGTTAACTGATACAGACTATTATGTGTATAAGCAAAATAGATATATATATAAAAAGGAAGTATTACTTCTTAAATCTAAGCTGGCATCAAGCTAGGAGGAACTACAAACATGCTTGAGGAGAGAATTAAAAGGCAAAACAATCTTGAGAAACTGGAGGAGTTATTAGGAAAAAAAAATGCAATTCACTAAGGAGAAACACCAGGCTTTTACATACAGGTAGGGACAATCAGGTCCAAAAATATAGAATGGGAATTATACATCTGGGCAACCAAACTGCAAAAGCAGGTCTGGAGATGAAGATGGATCCAAACTGATGATGACTGAGTAGCGTTACACTGTGGTAAACAGGCGTAGGGGTATTGTCAATGTGTCAAGCAGTCCTTCTGCTCAAGACATTATTGATAAGGCTTCAGTTAGAATACTTTGTTCAGATTTTGCTGCTGTGCTGTAAGGAAGAAATGGGCCACTGAGAAAGCCTTGAGAAGACAACAAGAACCAATACTCATCTGACCTATAAGACAGACTGAAGAAGTTGTAATTTAGGGAGGAGAGCATGGTGACTACAGTTTCAACTATGTAAAAAAGAGCTGTGTTGGGAAAGGGAAAATCCAGCTATTAAAGTAAAGGGCTTCATCAGTAGCAAGTGAGGTTTATAGCAGACATCAGGAGAACTTTCTGGATGGAATATTATGAAATCTAGGAAATACGGAAACAGAAATTTTTAGGAACAACTTTGATTAACTCCTGTCAGAAATAGTTTATGGAGTGCTGATCCCACCTTTGGCTAGAAGATGAACCACATCTGCCCAGAGGTCCTCCCAGCCTCTCACTCTGTGATTGTATCTAATAGTCTTACCTCACTGAGCATCTTTTTTTTTTTTCTTTTCTTTCCCTCCTCCAAATTTTATTTCTACAACTGGCGGTTTCCTAGGCAGAAAGATTAACAGCAGAGACTCCTGGGGGTTTGATTTTCAGAAAACAACATGATCAATTGTCAGCCCTGTGAAGTGGTTTATAATTTATATATTTTTTTTTCCACTTAAAATGTAGGCTTTTAGGTAGCTTAAAGATGAAAATAATTAATTCCTTAAAAGCTGAAGGAATGGGGGGAAAGTAACTGGATCTCTGCTTTAGCAACCTGCATGATCAACGCTTCAGAATAGAAAATATTCAGAAAAATCTTATGAAGTGTTTTGATACAGTTAGGTATCATCACTATCTGTGGCAATGACAATGCTACAGTATACAGAAAGAAATTTATAATGTAATAGTTAATGAGTCTACAGACTTAAATCACTTATACATAATCACTTGTCCATGCGTTCCTTCACAGAAAATACAATTATATTTATTGCATGAAAATTAAAAAAATATCTGTTGCTATGCCTGAGAGCTTCATCTTGCGTTTCAAAATTTATCTTTACACACATTTTTTATCACTTTACACAAATGAGATGAATCAAACTGGAAGTAGCTGCTCATCAGTTTCATAGTAACTATAACAGTCACGATATTTTCTCACTGTTCTGAAAAGATGGGAAAATTTTAAAGTAGTTTTATTATAAGTGGAATATTTGATGAAGAATATGACATGCATTTCCAACAGCAATCCTCATCAAGACTAACTGGCTTTTAGTTATATGTCAAACTTTTGATACAAATAATTTAAAATAGAAAATTGTGGAACAGTATGAAAAGGTCTATGTGAAAATGTCTTCATTTAAGACAGTTTGGCCAAGCATGGGTATTTACAGTACATTAATTGTAATGTGTCCCTTCTTGGTTGATGAACAGTCTTGTTTGCTAACAGTTTTCTTAATCTGTCATTTCTATCATTTATGAACTTAAGCAAAGGACATAATAAAAAAAACCCCACACCTAATTTTTTCTCTGCAGTTGCGTTACTGTATTATTAAGAACTCCAAAAGTTCTTCATCTTCAATTTAATCCAATAACTGCATTTGCTCAGAGCAGAACAAAAGTTAGAGGTCCTTCCACACAGTACAACAGTGTTACAAGGACCTGAGTAGGCAAGGGACTCATATATACTCTTCTGCTTTCATTTCGACTTGTGCACTTCCTTGTTCTTTGTGATGGCTGTTCTTTTCCTATTTTGGTGTGAAATTTTGGTTCAAATGACGTTCACTATATAACTCCTGTTATTCTCAATAGAGAAGAAATTTTTCTGACTCAAAATGTGATCTATCCTTTTGCTTTCACTTTTCCATTTGCTCATTGGCATTTTTCTCTGTTGCCTTGTTGAGGATGCTGCTATTAACCAACTCCTGGCTTCACTGCTCCCCTGGGTACCATGTTCCACTGCACATTGATGTCTGAATTCTCTATTTACCTACTCTACAAATTATTTTAGCATATGCTTAGTAGTTCCTGAAAAGGGTAAAGTTGAGGCCTTATTTCCATACCAAATTCTTCTTACCTTCCTCTTCATCTTCTCTTCAGTTAGTCCTTAATATGGACTGAAGTGTCCCCAGACTATAGGATAATTATTTAGAGCTAAACCAGGCAAGTTAACTCTTACATTGTTACAGGACATTGGAGACTACTATAATTTTTTCTTACATATTCTCACTGGCCAGTTTAGCTTACTTGTTTAGTAAATGGCATAAATCCAGAAAAAAAACAGGTATGAAAATTTGTTGCCTTCGTAAGGCGTGGCGACCTGGTTCAGGAACGGCACGGCGACCAACCCCAGGCCGCTCGGGCCATCAGCTCACAGACACCAATGTGGTGGACGGCAAATGGCGTTTATTGATAAGTAACACA
>NW_009215702.1:0-337 GCF_000690835.1 Fulmarus glacialis
GGCCTGGTACCGGGGGTGAGCGGTCACAGCCCCTTCGTGCTGGCTGAACCTCCGCGCTGAGGTCGTAGTTGGTGGCGGGGCCTTCTTTGCTCCCCGGTGCCCGTATTGACACTCGCTTGCGGGCCCTAGGAGAGGAAATAGCCCCGTTCTGGTGCCAGAGCAGGCACTAGGCCCAGGTGTCGGTCGGTAATCATTCCTGCAGGGGAATGTTGGTTGTAAAGCTTCATCCGAACTGGTGGTGAGCTGCCCTGGGCGCTGCTCCGGCCCCAGCAGCTCTGCCAAACCCTTCCCTTGCCCCGGGGACGTGGTTCGGCGGCTGCCCTGGGAGCCCGGGGGA
>NW_009215702.1:368-8965 GCF_000690835.1 Fulmarus glacialis
CACTGCTAAAAGTGTGTGGGTTTCCATCAGGCCACGTGTGGAGCGGTACAAGGGGCAAATGGATGGCAGCAGCCTGTGGTCAGATCAGATTAGCGTGAAACCACGCTAAAATAACGCGTGTCGAGTTGATGTTAACATAAAAATGTCCTTTTGCCACTGACATAAAAGGCAAGCTCTGCAACTGTTTGTAGAATAGGTATGATATTGTAACTGCACGCAATTTTTAAAGCAAAGTAAATGTAAAGAATGATTTTTTTTTTTTTTTTCCCCGGACTCCCAAATAAACCTGTTACTGAGTTGTATTATATTTTTGTGTAATGGAGCTCTTATTAAATGGCAAGGTGCAGTCTCTACAGTGTTTCACATAGGAAAGCCTTCCATTTTATAAACTAGGACATAACATTTAGTTTAGAAATAACTGTCACAGCGTAACTGTTGTGTCCAGACTTGTGCTCCCCCTGCACAGAAGACAAGGGTTATCTTCTGGAGTGGTCTGTTTAGATGATAGGGTTCCCTTATGAACCCAATGAAGGTTTTGGCTTCTAAGCCCTGCCTGTCTCCATAATGCATGAGGGACCAAAACCGTCGGCGTCGGAGCTCTCCCTCCCTGAACTACCTCTGTGGCCTTCAGCCTTGCCTCACCTGCATGGACATGCAGCTTAAGGGGAGCCACGATAGGGGATCTTCTGTCGCCTTATGATGCCTCCCTGCCCTGTGGTAGAAGCCCACAGAAGGTCTGGTGAGCCAAAAGTCTCCTCCAGCAGCTCTCTTCCCCAGCCCGTGCGCGGGCACCCCTTTGGAGAAGTTTCTGTATGGTCTCTGCAGGAAGAAGTGAGCAGAGCCGATGTGCCTTTACGTCTGCCTCTTGTGGGAAGACCTGAAGGCTTGGCGAACGTGGGACAACCTGGGTCCTGTTTTTAGGCTAGTGCTTGCAACCTCAGAACAGAATCATAGGTACCACAGAGTATCTTGTTTTAAACCCAAGTTATTTCTTCAGATCTTAATTTTGGTTTGGGGCTTTTGCCCTCTTGAACAGGTCTCCCTCCCCTCTCTGACTCGATTCATCTTTTAAGTTCCTTAAGGTGTGTTTGACTGCTATGATGTTCGTAAAGCTTATTGCCTCTGGGGCAAAAAAACCCACCCTGTAATGCAGGATAATTCTGTCTTAAAGGATACAGTTATGTGAAATTTGCCAAGTTGCTTATTTGTTTTCTTGTGAATGTTTTGTCAGACATAATTTTTCTGTGTAAAGAGTTTTGTTTGCTTTGTTTTCAAACAGAAATGTTCCAAATGTGGACAATTCTACCAAAAGCCTCAAGCTTCAGAGGAAAAAAGATGTAGCCATATGAGCTTGCAAGGTGGCTTTAGCAATTCCTATCTGCATTCTGATCCATGACAAGTTAATTACACCAATTACACCAGCAACAGAACAGAAGCTCTATAGGAAACTGTTGTAGTTATATTGCAACTTGTGTTACCGTGACTACTTTATCTCTTGATAACTCTGTAATTAACTTGTCACCACTGTTTAATGCTTAACGTATGTAGAGAATCAGTTAATGGCATCACTAAAGGGATAGTAGCCTGAAGGAGAAGCTCATGCCCTTTGGGAAGGTTATCGGGGTTTCTGTGAATGGCTAATTTAAGGACTTGTGCAGAAGAAGTATTAAGTTTGTTATGGGAAGTGTGGATAAGATGGAAAGGCTGCACCAGAGAAATTCTGTTTAAACTGACTTTGGTGACAGGGGAAACTGTTAGAAGAAACAGTGATGCAAAAAATCCAAAGGAGAACATGTCAAAGACATGGATGACTGTTTTTGTAGTGTTCTTTTCCCATGCAATTAGGGTTTTGGAGGAACAAGAACAACTGATGTTTATGAATTAAACCTGGGTATGCCAGCTACTGTACCCGATCGTACTCTAACCAGTGCATAGTTTCCCGGTGAGCCCTGTCCTCCATCTCTGATGCCACGGGTGACATTCTCGCTTGTGGCGACTGAAACGTCATTTCAGCAGTGATGGTTGCTCTGGTGTTGGTGCCGTAAGAGCTTCATGGGAACAAATTGTAGGACCTGATTTGTTGGGGTGTTTAATATCAGCCTTAAGACTAGTGAGCCATTCTGTCTGGGATGCGGCTGACCTAAATTTAATTTCTGCAAAGAGGGCGAGGCAAAAAAAACCTCACTACTTGTAGTAGTTGTTAACTTCTCTCATTTTATGTTTCACAGAACAATACGTTAAATTCTGAATGTGTGAAACTTCTGAACGCATCCTGAAGGCATTAGTATTCAGTCTAACGCTTTTAAAGATTTCCTGCGTTGGAGTAACTTCCTGTTTGTAACGCTGGTGAAGTCAGCAAGTGCCTAACCCGGCCTGTATTGCCCATTCCCAGAAGTTGTCGGGTGAAGCTGAATACACATCCCACCAATCGCATAACTCGTAAAAGCAAGCACTTGTTAAATCTATTTGTTTTTATTATGGACATCGATCTGCCAGTCGCAATAATGCATTTATGGACATTTTTCTGCAAGCACAGCGCTGGTGGCAGTTTTTACTGACAAATTGAGTCATATGGACAGTAGTTCAAAATACGCTTACTTTATTGACGGATTGTGCAATTCTCTAGTTTACCAAGTGTTCATAAGATATCTGGACTGGTGAAGAGAATGTAACTAATGGGAAAATGTAGGACAAAGTTTTAATTTCAGGAGGCTTGAAATCTTTTAGGTAGTGACAGGTTTCAGCATGTGTCTTGGCTGGTTTTGCAAATTTAACTTCTTCATTAATGCCATAATTAAAAAGCAAAAGGCCTGGTTTGGTGTCCTTACTGCAGACTTCCAGTTCTTGAGTTTCTTAGCTCTGCTGATAGCTGTGAAGGTTGCTGTTCTACAAATCTGTGCTGGCAAGGGCTTCAATTGTTCCGATTTATCTGAACATATAATGAGCAAAACCTCCCTGATACAAGAAAAAAATTAAGGCTAACATTATCACCCAGCATAGGTGCATTTGGGCCAGCATTAAGTTAAACATACAGCTGGAGGAACAACCAAACTGTAAAACCAGACCAAACCTATATTGAAGTATTTTCCAGAAATACAAAATGCAATTTTAAAGCTAATGATCTACTTGTGTGGTCCAGACTACTGTTTAAAAGTCAAATGTATTTGAATGTCAATAAAGCTTGTGTGGCTTTGAAGTTTTATGAAGTTGAGTAATTGTGAAAGTAGTTGTGAAAGTTTTTTAGAAATATATCACTGTTTTGATGCTTTTTGCTAATCCTTTTTCAAGTTGTTTCCTTATTTACTATTTAATATCAGCAGAGCAAAAGCACCCTGTCCTGATGTCTGTCAGGACTATCTGCTATCTATTTTGATTTATATTATGCCAAATTAAATGGTATAAATAATTTCAGGTATCTTTTCAAGTCACTTTTAAAATTTGGACATGCAGCTGAAATTCTCCCCAAAGCAATGGAGGTTCTGAAGGTGATTAAAAATACTTGTATCTGAACAAGTCACCTTTAATCTCAAGGAGGAAGAGGGGAGTTCATTGATAGAAAGATTGACTTCCCCTCTGCTTTCCAAGTGAAATAGTAGTGAAATAGCCTACTGAGAGAAGGCCTGTAGTCTTGAGCAGCTTGGTAAAGGGGAAGAAAAGAATAATTCTCAAAGCAGGAGCTGATGGCATCCAGAGAAGCAGCAGGTTCAGATCGCACTGTATGTTCACTACCCGGCGTGTAGCTGAGCTGTTGTCTTGGAATAGGCAGCTGGGGATGCTGGGTTTGGGCTCAGAAACTAACTTTTATTTTACATTCAGAAATCCCACTTTTTCGGGGGGCATGGTGGTATACCAGTAAAAATCACTAAATGCTTCGCCTTGTTTTTATAGTGCTCAGTACCTATGTGCTGTTGGTGCTGTTGAAGGTGAGATACTGAAGAGATGGGCTTTTGGTCTTACCTGATGGGTGTGTTTTCAGGTTTTAATTATTATTCAAATGCCACTTTTTAGTGCATTATGATCAGATAAATGAAATTGGTATTTTGGTAAAGTAGTATATATTGGCAGCACAGCCCACTGAAGTCAGATTTGCTTTGTTTTCTGAATTATGCCATCTGCATGCTCCAAGTGCAAATTTAACTCCCTCCAGGTAACTCTGCATTAGCAGGTAGGAAGTATTAGGTGCTGTCTTGTAAATGTTGCTGCTGCATGATCATCATTCAATAATATTTAAATTATCTGACTGCTTTAGATCAGTCAGTACAATGCAAACAATAACAGTATCTTTGATTGTTTGTACATCCAAGTATGCAAAAGGTCTGTTAATTAAACTTCTTAATAAACACCTAGAGTATATTTCAGGCCCTGTTAAAAGATTAATTTTTCTGTTTTACATATAAAAACCACAAGATGGAATGTACAGCATCTAAAAATACACATGAAATGCACAAACTTGCTTTGGCAGCAGTGGGCTGGCTATGTTGACAGTACGTTTTTAGACTGTCAGCATTGTCCTGGAGAAACAATTTACACAACTTCATTTTCCCTTCATCTTGCTCCATTGAAGTTTAGTATGATCAAGTATAATGTAGTGGGAAGGGTGGGGAGAAAAGGGAAATCCCTTGCACAGTCTCCTATTGACACCAGAAATACCTCTGGTTGTTTGCTGACTTCAACCCATGAAATACCAAGATTTCTGGTTGTGATTGAGAAATGAGATTGACTTTATTCAAACTGGCCACAGGTTTTTTCCTTTTTTTTCCCTGGAAATATAAGTGAATTAGTCAGTTTTGGATCCTATTTACAGGGGGCATGGGTCATTGTCTCCTCCTAGCTTTGAGGCTTAGGCAGACGGATGGAAAGCTTGCCTGGAAGGACTTTCAGAAAGTGAAACTGAGGCCCAAAAAGGCAAAGTGCTTAATCTGAGAGAAACTTATTTTAATAAATGTTTGTGGGTTTTTTGAATAGAACAGTAGTGCTATTGTTCTTTCCACCAATTACATGAGTTGCATGTTAGTGAATGCACCTTGGTTTATAGTATTGGCGATGCATATGGCCTGGATTTGAATGCTTTTCAGTTGTCTTTTTGTGCAGCTATATTTGATTCCATAGTGAGAGTTTCTAAGAATATGATTAACCCTATGGGTCATCTTATAATGTAATTATTAATGATTGATTCTGTTTATCCTTGAAATCAATATGAGAAGCAAAATGGTTTGGCATATATTTGGGGTTGATTTCTAACATTCAGTAAACATGATCTTGTGACAAGACTAGTATTGGTTTATTACTCAGAACGTGTTTGATGAATCTGAAGTGTGTAATTAGTTTTATATAATGATGGTGATATGTGGTGTTTTTTACATGACTTATGTTAATATGGCCAATAGTGTTAACATCTCCTGCCACTAATAGTTAGGGTGGGGATGTATAGTAATTGATCTTCCTGGGAGTGCTGTAATGTAAAAACAATTCAGGCTGTTTGAAGTATATTTTACAAGTGTGCATTGGGCCTTTGGGATGTTATACTGAAAAACCCAATTGTACAGTTACCATGGGAACCCAATTAGAATAGATTGCTTGAGTTTTTTTCAGTCTTTCATCTTGACCAAAAATCTAATGTACTTTAAATGTTTTCATATGGAATTTTATTCATATACTGACTTGATATAATAGCTGTTTTTAAATTTTAGTACTGAAACCAGAGAGTATTATGTTCTGCTGATCCTGAGGACTTGTCTTTCAAGGAGAATCATCCTTTAGTGTTTAAAAGTTGATGAATTGAGAAAAATACTTTTTATGAATCTAAGAGTTCTTACTGTAGTGCTGCCATCACATGTACTTTTCAGGCTGCAGTTCTATGAAAGTAAGCAGGAAAGTATCTTAAAACCCAAGGACTTCTGTTCTAGACTATCAACAAAATACGGCTGAAATTTTTCATGGCCTTTAAGGATCTGATTTTTGATGTAACCTCTGACTTTTCTTTAAATTTCAGTTCTATTGACATATTCAAATATTTGGGATGCTCGCAGGGTGGGTCTAGGATATATTAGCTTCCTGCACCATCTCACCTTCTACTGTGCAGCAGCTCCTATTCTGAAGGTGTGTTGCACATCCCGTGCCGGTGCCCCATCGCACATGGTACAGCAGCTTCACAGGCAGCAGTTTTCTGCTCTTGGCAGTCTCAGAGTTTTTTTACTTCAGACAAGAACATTTGGGCTGATATGCTCCAAACATCACATTTTCCTTAATTTTTAGGAGGAATGGGGCGTTGAGAGCTTTATCTGCAGCTGAATAACTCCACATTACACTGTATTTTCTAGTTAAATTGCATTCCTGCGTAGTTACCGAAAAATGGAATCAGAAGACATTAGGTGGCTTCTCAGCCTGATGGTCTTGGTCAGCTAATTGGGGAAAGGAGTGGTCATGCAATCCAGCACAGCAGCAGCATGCCCTTCCCGGGGTCCTGCAGTGTCCAGGTCCTGCTGGACTGCTGTGTCCCTTTCTAGCTTGTCTGTGTTTTGGGGTGGTAGCATGGGAAAGCAGAAGGGAATGTAGATGGTCAGAAGGTTGTAGCACCTCTCTAATGTTGGTGTAATTCAGTGCACTTACACGCTGTACTTTGGGACTTTGGTCCAGGTTTGAAAAGAGCTTCTGGATAAATCTGCTTTTCAAGGCAAATATTCTAGCTTTACCCTTCAGAAAAATCTGAAAAAGCTGAGTGTTGCTGTGCATTTTGAAAGTTAAAACTCTGAAGTGACAATAGAAATAAATTGCTATTTTATTTTTAGCTCTATCACAGATATTTAAGTAATATTAGTAGATTGCTCATCTGCCTGACTTTCTCACATTTAAAATGGAATTAGTGATCTTCGCAATACCTACCTTGCAAGGCTGTGAGGGTTAGCACATTTAAAATATTTATTATTGGGGATCTTAATTTTAAACTCTTAAAATAATTAAGATGTAATATTAAGATTAAATATTATCATTTTCTTGTAAGTAGTTTGGAAGTGGCTGTAAGTTCTGTCACTGCCTTGGACTTCAAGGCTTGATGTCTTTGAGAGGATTTGGAAAGCCTCAGATGTTCATATTTCTTTTAAGAGATTTATCATTTCTTAAGCGGATACAGTTATTCACTCCCGTGGAGTAGCGAGTTCCCCAACTTAAGTGGAAGAGTTGCCATTGAAGTTGGCTCTAAGTCAGGACTCTGCAGCTGAGCTTTGTCAGATAGTCTGCCTAATTTTCAAAAATGTAATGTTTATAGCACATGTTTGCAAAGATATAGTGATCTTAGCTAAATAGCACTGAAAAGAAAATAGAGGGGGGAAAAACTAAGTAAATGCCAAGGAAATAGCAATCATCCTTTATTTCAAAGGGGAGAGCAAAGAGGAACCTGCTGTATTTTTTGTTAATAATCTATAAATAACGATTAAGACTAGAATTATAATAATTGAAGTTAACGTTTCTTAGGTGCAATCTGTACTTTTAAACCCAGAATATAACTAAAAGTCACTTGCTTTCATGCCTTAAAACGTGTTATTTCCTAAATCACAAAAGGCTCTTTATTTTACTAAGTAACTCAGAAGTGCATTACTGCCTGTACAAATATTTCTTAAATTAATATTATATCTTTTAAGGCATTCTTATTCAAAAGATCAGAGCCGTGTAGTGCTTGTTATGGAAGAAGTCTTCAATGTGCCATCTGTTGACTTTTTTGTTTGACTCATAAGAAGCAGTAGATGACCTAATGAGCATTAAAATTGGTTGCTTGTAAAAAAAAAAATCAAACTCCCTTTTGAAATTATACATGCTGAAACTTAGAGCCCATTTTAAAAACTGATACAGAGATGGTTATAAGGGAAATGACACTATTGACATATACTATTCTTCCTGTGGAATTCGGATTAAATCTCAATCTAACTGAGAATTTTTTTTTTATAGGTGAAGACTTTTCATCTAACATGGCATCAAGGCTTGGTCCAAAAGTAAGTTCCTAGTAAACACCCTTGCATTTAGGTGTACGTTGAAAGTCCAGCATTACAAAAGAGTTCATGTAATGTAGGTTTTTTCCCCAGTGTCCAGCAGTCAGTATTAAGAATCCAGTTGACAAGATTGATGCTGCATTGTAAATCTCTGTAGCTCTGTCATGGTTGGTAACAGGCATCAGTGGACCTTTCCCCATCATGTATCTATCTTCCACAGAGCATAAACTAACAGGACAATGCTATATTTTCAGTTACAAGTTAGCTGCTTCCATTTCCTAATAAATACCTCATTTACTGAAAAACAAACAGGCTTAATTTTGAGGCTTGGTGCTTCAATGAAATAAACGTAGGGCAGCAACTTTGTAGTAAAATAAGACAACAATTCTGTTTATCAAGAAATTCGGAACAATTTACCTTACTGAAAGAAAGGCATCAACACATATTTAGTCAATAACCATATTCTTCAAATAATTAAAATGAACTTTGAAGATAAGAATCCATTTTTTTCTCTGGAATAACTATTTTTGTAACACTAGTAATGCTTCTCTAAGAAAATATTTCTAGTGCAATCAAACTTGCATATCTAACTATTCCTGATGGCAACTGCTCTCA
>NW_009215702.1:8996-71496 GCF_000690835.1 Fulmarus glacialis
CTCACTGTTAAAAATGTCTTAATAGTGGCATCTCTTGTGGTTTTAATCTGCTTTATGTAATGTAATGTGGCTTAGAAAAGTAGTATTTTGGCATATTCTGTGTCTATCCCTCTGTAGAAGATTTTATTTTCCACAAAAGAAAATTGGTTTTATTCTTTAAAATGGAATGGTTGAGGAAGAAATTCAGGAAAATAAGTTCTTGCTTCATTTTTTTCTATTAAACAATCTGTTTAGTTATATTTTTGATTCTTCAGTTGCAGACATCTTTTAGCAGGTACCTGGAATAATGGCAGAGAAATACTTGATTATTGTTTGCACAACTGGGCATGTAGGAAGAATCACTAGTTCCCTCTCATTCAAAGCTAGATGTGATATAGCTGGCAAGCGACATGAAACTAATAATTTATTATCTAACCTTTTCATTTCTCCCACTCTCGCTTCTAGTTGAAAGGTGCAGCATTAGCTGTTAGGGGAGTTTTCCCCTTTTGATATGTGGAAAAGCAGAGGGTTTAAGGTAGAACTTTCGCAGCCCCATCTGCTGCGGGGAGCAGGGGTCTGCTGGGGGCTGTGCAGACACAGCCCAGGCTCCTCTGCTACCCGCTACTGTTTCCCCCCACTCTGGATGCATATTAAATATGTATGTCATGTAGCTCATGTTTCTTTAGTGATATTTATAGTGTGTGATTAGTTTACAGTTTTACTTTGAGCACAACCACACATTGGTGTGACATACAGTATATGATTGGCATATGGTTTTTGCAGAAATCAATTATCACCGACGTAATGTGCTGAACAGTTTTTAAGCAGGCTGCTGAAAAATGGTTTCTGAAAGCAGCCAGACGTGGGCATTTTCCACAATCGCTGTATTTGTCTCCCACTTGATCCCTGATTTTGCAGCCGTGTTGTGGTGACCAAAGATGTATGTTGGGTTTGTGTGGAAGAGGCTGAAATGTGGCCGTAGTTATGTGTGTGAGCATACATCAGGAATGTCTCTGTATTTGGGAGTTTTTTGGGTTTGTGGTGTTCTTATGACAGTGTGGCAATTTTCCAGTTTCATGAGAAATTTAATTCTAAATGTAATTCTGTTCCTCTCTGGGTGTCTTGTAGTTATTAAATTTAAACTTAGTTATCAGGTTCTTGTACTAACTGTGATGCTTTGCTCTCTGTAAATACAGTGAAACACTTATCCATGCTGTCCTGAATCAAACCAAGATTGATAATAGGAAAATTCAGACTATAATCTTGTATTTTTGTAGGAGTCTTTCTGATGCCTGTTTCTTGTGTGTATTTTCCTGTGGATGTATTTGTATTTTTAGTGAATTCTTAATTCAGTTTGCTGCTTCGTTTGTATAAAGCTGTTCTTCTACTCACGTTAAAAATTTCAATGAAATTCTTTTCTTGAACCCAATTCAGATTCCTTACTCTCCTTCAGCTTAAAAAGGAGCACTATTAATGGTTTTGTTCATATTGCTTAGATTTATTTTGTTATTATTCTCTAGCTCCTACTCTTCAGGTATAGCTATTTTGGTATTATAAAGAATGATGGATTATATAGGAAAGTTTCTTTTGAAGCACTCCTGATATTGTGCAATGCACTTGGGGGTCAGCTACACTTGACTGATGCATGATTTATCCGATGTCCCTGCCACTTTCTGAGATAAAGCTGCTATTTTATCAAAAATGCCAGCAAGTGTGATTTAGAATTTATACACCTCCTTTTTCAAATAATTGTTCTGATTACTTTCTGGCATGGCAATAAAATGATAAAGGTAATTGCACACAAATGTGAGATAGCACCAAAATACAATAAAATTAACCTGAATTAGCTTGACTTGTCGATGAGAAGTATTTATGAAATGTATTTTTGCAATAAGGGAGACTGATATTATAGCTGGAAGGTGAGTTATTGCCTTAATGTAATACTGTTTGAAATTTAAAAAAGAGACTGTTACAGTTGAGGGTGATTGTGCCTTTGAAATTAAGTTGAAGTGATTCTTATAATTGGCAGCAATAATGCATTGTGAAGGTAATATCTTTTATTGTGTTATGCCTAGTTGCATTATCTTTTATTTAGCTGGTCCTGACTTCAGCTCTGCAGAGAACGCAAGAAAGCAGATCAAGAATTTTGTGGATTTAGATGATAAAAATTTGAAATGTTACCTAATATTAAAGTCATTCTTCTGCTAGATTTTTTCATTTTTAGCCCATTTTCAGTTCCCCTGAACCTGATAGGAGTCTCATTTGATTCAACTTTCATCTCTTTTCCTTGTATTAGAGTAGTTGCCATGTATTTACATACACAGCTGAACCTGTAACGGTAGTGCACTTCAGTCTTGCTATATGTATGCATGCATATACATCAAGTGGTGATTTTGGCAGTTAAATTTTGTGTTTCTTAGTGCCTCAAAGTATAACCTCCTCTTACTAAAAAGTATATACACACTTTTACAGCAAATGGTAATTAAGGAGTGGATATTAAAATGTTGACTAATATCTTGACTTTATTTTTTGAAGTGATGAACGCTTCTGGAAAATCCAGACACCTGTGATGACTTGTTTTCCTTTGTGTGAGACTTGTTAAAACTCAAACCAGTAACAACCAGATACTAATTTTGGGGACCTTCTATTTCTTAGAGACCACATTGTTCATCTTTGCGTGGTATTTGTTTCTTTAGATGTTTGGTGACAAATTCCTTAATTATGCATTAGTGTTTTATTATGTGTGATTACATGTTAAAACGATGAACAGCTGAACAAAGTATAACATAGCTTTGTAGTGCATTGTACAGTGCTTCTAACCGAATCTTCTGGCATATGATTTCCAGTCTAAAAATAAAAGGGCACTTAATCCATTTGTGGGTCATCACTAAGGTAAGAATGACAACATGCTTCCACATCCCATGGTAGATACACCGAGCAGTGTGGCTTACAGGCTGAGTGCTGGTGGGATTTACAGGTACCTCCTACCAGCAAGGAATGTACACAATTGACTTCTGTCTTTGCTATTGGTGATATAGTTTGATTGTTACAGAAATATCCAGACCTGTCCTGTCTGTTTTTTCCTGTTCTTGGCACTTCATTTCTTGTCCAATTCTGCTCCAATTAATTATCTTCTCTCTAGGCAGCCCACTGTTTCAAATGAGATATCCTAAAGTAACTGTCTCTAAGCTTGTCAGGCTGTTTCGCTTCCTTTTTTTCCTGGGCACCAAGGTGCATCCTAGGGATGGCATGACCCCATCCTGCGACCTTGATGCTGACCCACCACAACCACCAATTTGTAGAGCTTATTAAACCACACTCTCTAATGGCGTTTTACTTGTATGCTGCATGTAAACATTTAACTTGTTTCAAAATTTTCGTCTTGGCTTCATGTTAATGATATAAAATGATGACATAAACATTCTACAGTATATATGGTTTAAACGGCTATGCGGCCACAGCAGTGGCTGCTGCGCTTGCATAGGATTTAAGTTTCCTATATAAGTAAGAGCTGGGGGAAGGTACAAAATGTTTGTTTACTTGGTATTGGAGGAAAGAGTATATCCGAATTGCTGTTTAAACAGTCCACTGAGGTCTTGTGTTTAAGTATCTGCTGCTACTAATGTCTTGAATCAAAGCTTGGCATGTGGGCAATAGATGAAGTAGGAGTGTGCACTTCTTGAATGCAGTCTGGAATGCAATAGTACTAACCTATCTGCTGCTTCTAAAGGAGAAAAAATTGTTTTATTACAATTAAAATATCATCCTTTAAGTAAAATGAAGAAGCCTGAGGTAGCCCTGGTAAGTATGCTGGGAATTTGCTATTTGACAGACCAGGATTACTCCCGTTTGCCAAAGCAACCGACTGAAGACGTAGCCAAAGAGCCAGAGGCTACCACTGCTTGGAAATACACTTTTATAGCTTGGCGTTTTGGGGTCTTTTGATTGCCATCCAAAGAGGATTAGTAGTAAATACGATGGGACAACAGAAACTTGCTTTTGTTGTCTTTGATTGTTTAATAAAGAATTACGTGTTTGCTCTTGTTGAATACTTTTAAAATGCAGTAGAAGGCAAATGTTGCTCTCTGTACGTGAACATGTATCCCTCTGGTTTGTCAGGGGCTTCTGTGAAGTGAACCTTTTGATAAGCGAAGATGGGGAATGATTTTTAGTGGCTGCTGTGCCAATGTATATTTGTATATGTTCAAAATACACAATTTAATTCTGTACCTTCACAATTTTTATGGGATTAGTTCTTAGGAAGGTAAAGAAATTGTTCTGTCACCCCAAACTAACCCTGGATTTGCTTACAGTCTGTCTGACACTTCTTGACTAGGGTGGGTTTGGAAAGGAAATGAGAGTAGGTTTTGTTTTCACACCCTCTGAAGTTACACCTTTGGCTTAACCAGGGTTAGATTTTACTTAGAGAAGCACTGGAGATACTAGTAGGAGAAGCCTGGAGAAGATCCAGGCTGCTGTGTTTCATAATGAGAACTGAATGTTTTAGTTCTGTTTTAAAATAAGAAATTGCATGCTAATGGCACAAATATGAGTGCCAGCCAGAGGTTGGAAATATGATGATTTTGCCCAGGAACCCAGGAGATCAGTAGTTGTGGTTGCTGAAGAGCAGCATG
This sequence comes from Fulmarus glacialis, assembly GCF_000690835.1. Classification (NCBI taxonomy): domain Eukaryota; kingdom Metazoa; phylum Chordata; class Aves; order Procellariiformes; family Procellariidae; genus Fulmarus; species Fulmarus glacialis. Next base: position 13,610 of record NW_009215702.1, read on the forward strand.
GTGGGGTCCCTGGGAAGCCTGCTGCTAGCCCTCCCATGCTGTGGTATTTCTGCAGGGAATGGGTAGGAGCACTTAGAAATACTGTTATTCCCAAGCTATGGGGACACTGGTCTGGTAAGACCACTATGGAAAGGCATTGGTAGAGGCGAGGTTGGCAAATTGTTTTCTGGGGAGTCACTTTTTTTGGAGCGCTGAGGATGGCAGAAGCAAGGCTGTTGGCTGCTATAGCTCTCCAAGCCTTGGCAGTGGTTGTTCTGCACCTCGCTGGTGAACAGGCTTCTAGCAAAAGGCTACTGGAAGGTTGGGATCGGTTTTACCCCAGGAAATGGCCAGTTTGGCAGGACTTCACATGGCACAAGAGAAAATGTGCACGTTTAATGCAGTATATTTCAGTGCAGCTTTTGTTTAAAGGCCTTATCTGGATTACAGTCCTGTTCTTCAGCTGTGGAGGTGTTTATTACTGTTGCAGCATGGACAAAAATACATGGACCTGATATATAGTGCTTTATTCTGGCAAGCTGAAGTTTGCTTTGGATGCTGTAGGAGAAGAAATACACGCAGTATATACAGTTATTGTGGGATGTGTAGGGGGGGAAGAAGTGGCTTATGTCCAGACGAGTGGTGACAAACACTAGTTCACAAGAACCTGATGCAGTATATAAAGGACCTGTATTTTAAAACATCAAAGGTAATTTTAAATGTTATTTTGCTTGTTAGCAGATAATATTGACAGAATTAAATCTGATTAGCTACCATGATGGTGGCTTTGTTTCAAGACTTTCTTCTTGAATTCAAGCAACGAATATGCAACACCTTTTTCCTTCCTCAAAATTTAACTTCTGCCTTAATTTAAAAACTGGGGGGGCACTCAGCTTTCCCTGGACGAACAGGTTTCCATATGTTTGAAGGATGCTATGTGTGATATTCCAGTGTAATGATACAGGAAATGTGTATTGTTCAGAAATTTTTTTCATTAAGTAATGAGTGACGTTGGTAGGACTACCCTGTGAGGGTGGGATGCAGAGGGCAGCAGCAGCCTTCTCTTCTTTTGTTAGGCAAGGAGAAGCCCTGCCCTGGGTTCCAGGACAACTTTCTCACAGCTTCAGCAGTCCAGATTAAGATATCAAACCTGTAGGGACCTGTTTGGATCAGGGCACCCTTATAGCTTTAGAGTTTGGTTGGAAATCTTTGAACTCTTTTTTTCAAGAGAAGGAAACAGCTTTTAGAAAAGTTCGTATTTTAGCTTTGAAAGAAATCAAATATTTCATAATAAGCAAAAGGTCTTTTTGCTTATTATGAATAGAAAGAATTAAATTATTTTTATTCCAGTATATTAAACTATTTCTGGGTATAAAACTTCTACCTCTTCCCTCCCCACACTGAAATTATTTGTAGTACATAAATTCTTTTTTCTCTTGAAATAGTAGCAGCCACTGTTTATTTGGAAGGTGAAAATATAGATGATTAGTCAAGATATAACAGCAATAGGCTTTTAGACTTGTGTTTTGATCACATGTTGATTGCATGGATCCTGTGTTTATTCCCAGTCCTTAAATTTTTCTCTGCTTTAAAACACTGAGTGTAAGAAATGGCTTTCTCATCCAAGACTAGCTGCATAGGTTGGAAAATCACTCTCCACACTGAAGCGTATGTGCGCAAATGCATTACCTTTACTATTAATATCTTTTCCCATATTCTTAACGTACAATGGATTGTTTCCTTTTAAATAAACACCCAGAAACCAGTAAAACAAATACAGGAAGTTTTAAACTATTAAGGAGATGTTGAGAGAACTATAATTCAATGAAAACCTTGGACGAGTGGACCACTGGCATGTGTAAGCTCACCGGCAGCCGTGCCAAACGGGGGGGTCGTGGTCAGCCTCGTTATTCATCTTTGCAGTCCCAGGCGGGGTGGCAGAAGCTTTCTGCAATTAAAACATTCTGCAAACAGCGTTAGGGATTGTGTTTCTAAATTATAATTTCACGCAGTTGTCTTTACGATGGTAACAGGAGATGTTAATGACTGGATTTTTTCTTCAGCTGTCTCAGTATGGAACAGCTATAGTGCTGTTTCCAAAACCCCAGTTAAGGGTATGACTGCAGTGGCAACCATTAGTTGCCCTAATTGCAGCGCTCGCTGATGCTGTATTACATGAGTGATACGCTGACCTTTACACTTCAGAATAGACGGGGTGTTCATAAACAGTCAGCTCTCCTCTGTTCTGCTGACCTTGCTGCTGTGGAGTTGGTAGAGACGGGCACATCTAACTTTGTATTTCTTATGATGGTCCCTGATTGTTTTTGCCTTGACAAACACGGCTGATGTGATTCGATAAGGATTTTGTTATGAGAAGGATGTAAACTTACTGGATCGGGAAGAATGACTGTAGCAAGATGACTGAAATGAAGTAGCAAATTGCCAAACCAGTCCAGGTACCTGTGAAGTATTCCCCTTGAATTTAAATCCAATATTTCCAGCTTTCATTGAATTTTAATTCAAAACTTGAATCAATAACAAGCAGGTTTGAGAACACTGCGATACTCAAAAGAAGGACACTTAAAGAGTTCAGGATTGGTATTTCTTTCCTGTAATTAGGATGAAGAAGCAACTTCCCTGGCATTTATTGATCATCCTCTCAAACTCAGCAAATTCCTGGTATTGCTTTTTGGCAAGTCACTGATATTATATGGCATCATAGAAACAGGGCAGGTGCTTGAGAATTATAGCTCATATGCTAGCTTCCTAATGCAAATATGTCAGAACATTGAAGTGATGAATCATCAGGATATATTTATGAAGAATAGGAAGTAAATGAACAACTTGGTACTTTCCCACACCTTTAGTGGGGTGGGCTAGCATCAGCACTCTCCAGGTGAAACTACCCTCAAACTGTGTTGATCTTATTGGATAAATACTTCCAGAAATTCAGCTTTTACAGCTAAGAATCCCTATGATTTGTGCTACTAACGGGTATAGTGCTATTTGGGATCCTCTCAGACAGTAGGTGCTGAGAATTATTTTTAGTTTTTGAAGCCAGTATGTAGTTATATCCTAGCCCAGCATTGGAGCAAGTTGCATGAGAAACCTAGTATGGCATCTGGCTGGGTTCTTTATTTTTAAATAACAGTAACTTTCATGGTGTGCAAGAATTGAGTAGAGAATTTTCAAATGTACAGCAGTGGCTAGTCTAGAAATGGTAGAAATACGACCATTTCTGCGTTCGAGAAATGGCAAGTGAAATAGGGGAAAGAATTGTAATGCAATTTCATCCTGTTGGTTGTATTTACATTATCAGGTAGCTCAGCAATTAACACTTTCTGTTAATCTGAAAGTATCAAGAGACCCATTTCTTGGAGGCAACTGTGACATCTCACTGGTTAATGCACTTGGACCCTCTTGGTTTAAAAAAAAAAAAATTGCAGTATGTGTGAGGACACATTAGGTTTAGCAGTTGAATATATTGTTTTTGCCTTGATTTTCAGAAATATTCAAGTAAAAAAAAAAATGAGGACTTCCATTTGAAGTTCAGCCACATGTTATAGCCTAATGGAAATACCCTGTTAAATCAGATGCAGGTGGTGGCAGAAGGGATTATCATTAATATTTTGATATGGCATGGTAGGTTTATATTGTTGCTAAAGCAGAGTGAAGGAAATGGAAAAACCTGTAGAGGGAGATCCATCAGAGATAGGGCTCTGGCTCCTTCCTGATGGGCAGGATTCATGTGCTCAATAATACTGAAGGGAAAATGTGTCAAAAGGTGACATCTTTGGACTCTTTGACCACAGCCTTCAGACAGAACTTGTTTTAAGACAATTTCTGATATCCTGAGGGCTGAACACTTGTGGCGGGTGCAAACACATCCACGGGCAGTACTGTTGCATTTTTCCAGTGGAAATCTGCAGTCTCTAGGGCTTTAACTTTGCACACAAGCGCTGTGAGATCTTTAAGAGGAGAACAGAGGAAGAGTTGGAAAGTGGTGTTCATGAAGATATTTTGCATTCCTTCTCTTCAGTTCAGCAACAGTGATTTGGGGCATGGTGCTGAAACGCAGGAAATGCCAAGAGGTTTGCTCTCTTAACTTGTCTTCTGGAAAATACAAACCTCTTGGGAGAACATGAAGCATGGAAACACTTCGCTATGGATTTTTTTTAACCTTGCTGATCCTCAAGATTTTTCTGCATTTTTTTATTTATCTATTCCCCGTTATGCGTATGAATTGGATTCTAGGATCTCAGACCAAACTACAATGGAATTTTTGGGGGATTTAGGAGCAGTAGAACATAGAAAATAATTTGAATTATTTACTGTAATGTGAAAGACCATTAATGCAAATTTAAATAAAATCTGTATTTAATCAAATGGGAGGTATGTTTTAGTACTGGAAACCTTGGCTGCAGCAAGGCTGTTAAACTGAATTACAGTGGAAAGCATAAGAGGTTAAGATCCTTATGTGCAAGCCATCAAGCTAATGCTGGCTTTTGGGTTCACGGCACCTCATTTAGGAGATAAAACTTGCTGCTGTTTTGCATCCTTAGCATCTGAACCCTAGGAAAGCAATCTGAGTGGCACATCTTTGTGTCCTAGTGGTGTTCAGCAGAGTTGATGTGTAATTTCGGGGACCTTCGCCCTTCGGAGGAGCGTGGTGCCACCGAGGCACGTGCTGCTGCAATGTCACTGGAACACGCCTGGAAAATGAGGCTTCTCTGTACAGGACATTAACTCATAAATCATGCTAATATTCTTATTGATAAATCTTCCACTGTGAAAACCTTTTGATACTCGTCTGTTATTAATGACAAAAAGGACTTAGCTCCGCTGGCTAACAACAGTCTTCCAATTTTCTACAGAGCATTGAGCAGTCTAGTGAGATACAGACTTACATGCAGTGGACCTACATTTTTATTTCTGTAGCAAGGCTCCAGAGGATGGCAGGAGAAGTTTCCTCTCCAAAAGTCCTATTTTTTCTACCTAATAAATTTCAAAATTATGAGAGATTTTGACACAGATTTGTAGGTATTACTGTGGAAAGGGAGAGTGAAGGTGGAGTTCATGCAGTACCTGATCAAAATTCCTCAGATGATTCATTTACATAAGGCTGGAGAAAAAAGGCAGAAGGCATTTTATTTGGATTTATTAGATTTTTTGCTTTAAGCTGCCATTCATTTCTAGTTCTCTCAGCTTCCACAAGGGCACTATGGGGAAGATGGTGTTGAGCAAACTGTGCCTGTATGGGAAGGATGTGGGCAGGAGCAGGTTTTCAGTGTCTACCACTCTGCAGTAAATGACATCTAAGCATTTGGTGTTTTCAGCTGGCCAAGTTTAAAGGCCGTTTATTTGCATCTGAAAAGTGTTGCAGTTTAAATTTTGAATAAAATTTCACTTTATTTTAAAATAGCAGTGCCTGCAGGAGTGTGTCATTACCTCCATCTTCTCTGGCTCATCTCAGTAGCTGTAGGTAAATAGTGAAAAGGCACTTTATCTGGACAGAAGATAGCGTGCATTGTACATCTGTACGGTGACCTTCATCTTTCAGGCTCCCAACCCAATCGCATATGTATGTGGATATATGTCATGCAGCTTCATTCTTTTATAAAAATAAACTTTGTAAATATTGCTGCCCAATGCATATGATAAACAAGACTGAAAATACTAGTTGTACTCACTCAAGGTTTTCATCTATAAAGCTTAGTTCAACTTGGTGTGAACTCATAGGGTTATATATAGTTCTCTGTTACTCGCTGCATCCTGTGTTTTGTTATAATGAAAAAGCTGTCCTCTTATCACTAAATTGTTATATTCATGGAGTACATGGTATGAGGTTCAGTGCATCTAGTTTAGGGCTGTCACACAAATAAAAATGAAGAATGTATACTGGTTTTCCACATATGTAAACTTTTATGTTGCTTTTTTACTAAGACTTCTGCAGTGAGGTGCTGCTCCAAAAAAAAGTTCACTCATGTCCTCTCCTTGAGGAGGGAGAAGGAACGAGGAAGAAGTTGGTTGAAAAGGAGAGTGTCTTTGTAACACCAGCAAATTTTCATTATTTAGCAAAAAACTGATTTGGATTAGTCAAACTAAATGAATCACTAGGAACCTGCAGTTTCTTCAAGCCCGGCACACTGCGCAGAACTTCTCTAAGCTGAGTAAATTTGTGCTGGTTGCTGAGGAATTGTGTAAGTGCTTCCCAACATTCAGAGGTTTAAGTTTACTTTTGCCCTGGTAAGGCAAAACTGTCTACTTGATTTTTTTGTTTTGTCCTCTCTTCACACTGATTATATTACTTGCAGATGAGGCTTCATTACACAGCACTTAATAATGGGATTTAAAAAAATTCTCTTATTTTGAAAAAAATAAGACAGCTGTAATAAATAAAAATAAGTGGCCAGCTGTAAGTCCCCTCATCTGTCATTGTGCTCTTCAATTAGTTTCCCAGCTGCTTAATCACTTTTGCATTTCACCCTATCATTTCATGGGGCTGTCAGCATTGTCCCCCTCGCTGTAGGCAGACCTAGATGTCATAGGTGGGGCGGACTTCAGAGTGCTTTGGGGTAAACTATAAACTTGGGTAAATACTGGTCAAAATAAGTTTGTGCAGTTGTCTTTGGAGGTGTTGCTGGTTCTGGATATTGCAGTAACAAGTGAATTTTTCAGGTGTAAGGCAAACTGCAAGTTGGCTGTATGGTCTGAGTGACTTTAAACATCAAGAAATCTTGTTGGGCTCAATGTGCCCAGGATGTTTGTTGATCAAGTTACTTGTGCTGCCTTGCAATTTCTTGGATTTTTGTTCTGTTCACTTTTTTGTCCAGTTTCACTTGAATGTAGCTCTTTGGAGCAAAGGCTTTTTTGTCCTGCTTGTACAGCACTGATGGCAATGTGGTCTGAAGCTACGGTTTGTTGTCTGGGTGACTCTGCAGTGGACATACTTGTGGTGTTCTGTCCTGTTTCTCACCTAATGACTGTACAAACCAAACTGTAAATACAACTCGAACATCTACTGAGTCAGACTGGGTTTTTTACCCAAGATGAATTTGACAAGTATGTTATTGTTGGTCTTGTACAATATTGAGACATGCTTGGCATCTGTTTCCAACTATGTCCTATCAGTAATCGTAAAACCAGACTCATAACAATGGAAATAAAAAATGTTTCTTTTATTAAGGAATGATTGATTTTTTTCATATATTTTTCCAGCAGACATATTCTATTTGTGTTCCAGCAGTTATTTGCATAACATTGCTGCTCTAAACCAGTGAATATACTTTGTTGTCACAGTAATCCTTTTGAAATCAGTGTCAAAACACATTGGATGTTAGCTGATAAACCAACCATGAAACTGCTATTACTTGAGATTTTTATGAAGGTCACTGTTCTGCTAGTTAACATGGTTTTTGAGACCTTGATTTTAGATGCTGACTTCTTAGGATGGATCATTTTAAGTTGGAATTTTGAAAGTAAAAGCCATAGTGGAGGAAACTTTAAATATGCTGTTTTCTTGCCTTTTTTAAATTACTTTTGAAAACTACTCAAAATATCTTGAGATGAATGTTCCTTGGTGAAAATGCATGCAATTGAAGAGGAGTTTGTTTTTATGAACAGGTGACTTCCAAAGAGGGAGAATCTCTGTGCAAGGAGAAACACGTGGTTCTGCTTAGCCCCGTGGGAAAACTCAAGATATCTGGGTGTGAAACAGGCTTACATGAAATAAAACTTCCAAAAATGAGCGTGCTGCCAAGTGGGTAAGTTCATGTCCTATTGATCCTATGTTTATGTATGTGGTAGAGGAAAGAGATTGCCCAGAGGATCTAAGACATGACTGTGTGTTCTTGTTTTTACTCGCCATACTGGGAACACAGTGCTTGCTCCTGTGAGGCAGAAGCAGTTTCTTTTGTACCTTTAAGGAGTGGCAGCTCTAAAATGCATTTCTCTCTCTGCTGCATCTATAATATCAGCAAAGAAACGTTCTAAAATAAAAGTATTTTTACTGCAGGTTTTGAAAGTACATCTTGCTCCCAATTTTGGACCCACATGTAAATCTGTCACTGAGGTTAAGACCCCCTTGCATACTTTGCAAATTTTGCAGACCTGTATCTGGATATATATGTTCCAACAGGGAGAACTAGGATTGAATAATTGTTTTAATTACTGCATACTACTTGTGAGAGCTTTGGTTGGTTTTGCATATCTGTAATGTCTTCTGGAGTTCAGAACAGATGATACACGTGGCAGTGGAGGTGATGTCTCAAATATAGGACTGATTGAGGAGGTATTGGTACATTTTACTGTTGAATATAAGTGCCGTTCAACCTGCTAAAGTACATCTGTCCTGTTCAGATCTTTGCTTTGCTTTTTCCTTATTTGTGAGGAAATGTTAAGTGACATTTTTAGAAGAAACACTGAATTCTTTCAAAATTACAAGATGCCAAATTTCTCTGCCAAAATGAAAGTTACTAATACTACCTCTATGATTCTACTTATTAAGGCTGGTCTCTTCAACTGTTTTTGGTAACAAAATTGCAGCCTTTGCCACAGTCCGTTACAGCAGAGCTTTTCCTGACAAGACTCAAACAAGTTTGGCTTCCTTCTCTCCACATTGTTCTCTTCTCGCCTGCTTTTTGCTTCTGAAATTCTCTGCTGATTTGTGGGGTTTCCCCTTTTCTGTTTCCCTATTTTATTATCCTTGTAATTTAAGTGTGCGTAAAATTAATCAGGAATATGAAGCATAATGTGTATTCTGGTTGAAATGTGTATTCTGGTTGAAATATGTTTTTGCCTCTGATACGAAAACCCTCAAGCCTCTGGATTTGACAGTTTTGCCAACTCCAGTGATATGGAAAGAAGTACTTCAGTTTCTTCATATGCTGATTTCAGTATTGGATTTCTGCTGATGAGGAATGGATATAAATGGTATTTAGGATAAGGCCAAAGCTTGCCTTTGCTGCAGAGCAGCGTCTGCTGAAGAACAACTAAGCGGACGAGGACCCTTCATCCTTGAGAAGAGGAGAAATGCCAATAAATAGGTGGAAGAATAGTAGGAAAAAGGTCTGTGGGCTCTCGAAGGTGACAAATACGAGAAACTGTGTGTTCTTTATAATGCTAGACATAAAGTGAATTGCATGGAAATAAAAGCTGAAGACAAAAAAACAATTGTGAAGTGGGTACTAAAAAATATAGGCTCAAAGTGAAATGGCAGATTATTGGAAGAAAATTACAGGCTCTTAATTAGATGGGAAGGTATTGTTATATTGGATGTGTTTGTGGTGTTCTCCTGGAGGGGTGAGAGCAAAGGTCTGTTCTGTACTTAGTGTTGAGGTTTCGAATGTTTCACTTGATGGGTTGCCTTCTCTTTTTGAACAAAGTTTCTAGGAACAGAAATTGATCTTTTTTGGACACAGATCTTTTTCCAGGAAATTACACGTCCCCAAAAGCTCAGAGTACTTTGTTACTCATCTCTGCCCGCGCAGGTGAAAGATGCTGCTACTCACAAACAGGGAGTTGTTCCCCTCCTCGAGGGAGCCTTGCTGCAAGGCAAGGTCCGTCCTGCTCGTAAGGATGGATGCTGCTCTTCGCTTATGGGGGCTGCCATTTGCTCATGTGCAACATGGCCAGGTTGGCTGGTTGAAGAAGGATCTTGTGATCTTGTTCCTCAGGCAATCTAGATCCTTTTCCTGATTCTTTAACTTTTATCTGATCTTGATCTTTTAATTTTCTCAGTGGTGAGCTGACTTAATTTCCCAGCTTCCCAGAAGTGTTGAGGATTTAGTGGCATCTTGATAACTCTTAACTTAGCATGATTTATATGCAAAAATTGTTATATTATAGATGGAATATCACTCAAGAGTGGTTCAGAAGTTAATGGTAAGCAGAATATTCTTACAATTACTTTAAGAATTTAAATCTGAAAAAAGGTAGAAGGTGGGCCTTGCTTTTGTCTTTACCAATGATAAAGTTCTAAAAATTTTAAAGCCGTCTGTAAATGTTTGTGTGAAGTATAACATTTAATCTCTTCTACTCATCGCTAGTGAATAGTTGTTAAATCTGGCCTCATTATTTTTGACAGAATAAAATAAAAACAAAACAGTGCCCAGTGTTTCTCCTAACTGGCTAATAAACACTATGTTAAGAACATTGGGTAGAAAAAAAAACGTAAGAAACATAAAAATTGATTTTAATAGACCCTTGTCAGAGAGAACCATAATGAGCACAAGTCTAGTAATAAATATTGGTATTCTGCTCCACGGTGCTTGGGACTTTTCACGTAGAATTGCATGTAACAATCAATATAGATTTTAGGGTTTTTTAACAACAAAAATAAGTAAACCTTTAAAATATATAAATACTTAAGACTTGCAATCTGTCAGACAAACCTGCTAGTTGTAGAAAAAATCTGATAAGAGTGCCTGGTTAATGGCATAATCGGTTTGTGGAGATCTTGCTCTATTTTACAGCTTGTAAAATGCTGTGCAATTAATCACCTGAGATTACAACCTATTCTGTGATGGCTCTCCTTAAAACTTAAGAACACAGACTATAATGTAGACTAAAAGGAGAAGCAACAAAGTAAAATTCCGGTTTCAGTATGCATGAAACAAATTGATCTATTAATGAGATGAAACTAATTGTAATAACCTAAGGTTATTCTGCTCCTTGTGAAGCTGGTAAAGTTAAAAGTCAAGGCATGTTGTGGCGTAATGGTTTCTGTTTGGGGAGGACAAATTTTTAGTCAAGCTTTTTAAATGCATGTGTATATATCACATAAAATTTTGTATATATAAATAAAGTATTTCAATTAAATATGATTGTGAAAGTTTTAATTTACTGAATGCTAACGAAAATTGTTTCTAACTGTTTTGTCATCTAAGTGCAGTGCTAACAATTGGTGCTCTCAAAATGGTAACTTGAAATCACCTGTTTCTAATTTAGTATTTAAATTGTGGACTGACTTGTTCGTTTATCATTCAAGTTGATACTGTCAGTTAATAAAGTGCTGAAGATAAAGCCAGAATATATGATATCAGCATCAAAATGGAATAATCAGATTCTTCGTTTGATACCCGTACGCTGTATGAGGGAGGCTGCAGTAGTTTTAACCTATGTGCAGCATCATAAAGAGGTGCTCACATTGGGCTCACAGGCTGGCTAGGGATCTGTACGTTGGGCTGTTTCTGAAACAAGTTGGAGTACATTGCTTCAGGGTTGCAAAGTGGGGCAAAAAGTAAACCAAAGATGAAGCTTGTTTTTATAAATTTGTCTAAGAACTTCAGATTCGCAGTTCATATTTTCAAAAAAAGAACTAAAAGGATATATCCTCTGTGTATATATATATATATTTAGTACTATATCAGCCATTGTAGGTTTTTTTGCAGTGTATACAAATATAAGCGTTGGTTTTGATCAAGAAGGTTCTCTTTCCTCCGATATTCCTGCCTGAAATATTGCAAGTGTTTAACTCTTTTTGCTCATGTCCAAAAGAAACTCACTTTTTTTACTGCTGTTGTACTTCTAAGTGTCTTTAGCAACTTTGACGTTTCAGAATTAGTTTTCTTCGTTAGTCTGCTGTTGTCTGCAGTGTTCCCAGCCTGGGACGAGTCTGTTTTGAGAAGCCTTGTCTTAGTCCTGAGCCAGAGGGGTAAATTATCTGCTTGGCAAGTTGGGAGTTGCACTTGTGACTTTTGTTAACGGTAACAGAAACTATGCGTGTGTTTTCCTGTGCTAAATATTTACAGCAGAGATACTTTGGAAACATGGGGATGTTGACTTGGCAGTTGGGATGGCAGCAGGGAACAATTTTTCCCTGTGTTGCAAAAATCCAAATTCTTTCAGGAATTCCCTCAGGAAAATTGCCCTAGGGTTCCCAGCTCTGTGCGTGGTCAGCATGTGGCAATGCAGGGAAATACAGTGGCAACTGGAGGACTTTAGTAAAAGAAAGGGCAGTAGTATAAAATGCCTTGAGGTAAACTGAAACAGCTTTCAGTGTGCGGTTGGAAAATCCTGTCCTGCTGAGCAGGGGGTCATGAACAGTGCGACATACTACTACGTACTGATGAGCGTGCATGTGAAATGAAAGTTAAATTTGCCATCTGATTAGTGGGCACAGATCCCAGGTTATGCTAACATTGACATCCACCGTGGGACTTAAGCATGCCACCATCAGGAGTTGCTGAGTTTTCCACTTAAAAGCTTAGCTGAGCTGGCTGTGATCGGTCACTGCCATCCTTGGACAGGCCCAGCGCTGGGGCAAGGTGTCGATGATTTGGGGACAGCTACCCCTTGCCGCTGGGCTCCTGCTCCTTCAGCCTGGGGGCTGCCGGGGTGCACGGCCAGCTCGAGCTCAACAGCAGAAGCTGAGCTCCCATCTCCTGCAGGAGACAATGTGTGAGGTGGTCTGCTCCTCCTCCATGGACTCAGGGAGCTGGGTGTTTGTCAGTATGGATGCCAACTCCTCCTTGCAGAGGAGTTTTTGGCATTTCATGCATGTTTATGAGAACTGAGGTTGGGCAGGTTGACTTGCTTTACCGTTGCTTGAATGGTCAAAACGTGCATTTTCCTGGTGGTGTAGGAATACCCCAGACTTCCCTTTATGCTATTTTCAGAAGAGAGATTCTTTTTGGAAGCAGTGTGATCCCATCTGCCCTCTGTATTTCTTGCAGGTTACTTGCAATTTTCTTTATAGTGTTTCATCTCCCTACATCTTACGGAGAGAGATCAGAAAAGGAGGAGCAAGGAGCCAGTTTGGCCATTCTTGTATTATTAATCTGCCTAAACCTTTTAAGGGTGAATCTGCAGTTCAAGAAGTTCGCCAGGGTTTCAGTCAATCTCTCTCTGCCAGTTTAACATTATCGGAAACTCTCCAGAATCTCAGTTTAAACAGGCTTCCAGCTATTACAGATTGAAAGAAAATCTCAAGTGTGTGAAAACGCAGCGGATGCAGCGGTGTACGGGAGTCTGATAAGAGCCTAGAACAATAACTTGGAGAGGTGTGAACCAGTCTGTTCATCTCTGAGGTATTTAATCATAGACAGTGATGATGGTTTAAATGTCAACTTTGCTAACTGTTTCATTCCTCATACTGCAAAATTTACTGTGAGTGATATCTCACTTTGATGCCACAAGTGGGAGGCATTTGGGAGCGTGCCACTCCTCCTATTTTTCCAATAAGCATCAGCCAAGGCTAAGAAACTTAGTGGAGCTCAGGAGCATAGTAAAAGCCAACTGAAGGAGGTAGGTATGCGACTACTCCGCTTAGCTGCTTTGAATAGATTTCTGGTTTACTGTGAACATCTGATGTGACTTAGGTGAATAGAGGGTTATTGGCACTGTAGCTTGGAAGAGGTGCCAGTCTTCCCCCGTTCAGTTCTTCCCTAAAATTATTGTGTAACAGTGGAGATTTTCTGATTAAAATGGTATAGGATAAAACCTGAATGAGGCAAAGTACACATTTGCAGTAATGAAGTTAATGGCTTTGGGATGATCTCTAAATGTATAGCAGGAGCAGGGAGGGGAAAAGTATACTAAAAACCTGTTTGAAACTTAAGCTACTGGTACTGTAGTGTCTCTAGATTCCAGGTTGCTTCTTAAGGAAAGATGTGGTGTATCTGGTGGAACCAAGCCACTGGGTTCTGTTCCTTCTGCAGAGCCTGACGTTTCTGCTGTTGAAGATGGGCAACTGTATTTACAACCATTATTCTCGTATAAGTAAAGCTGTATCACTGGTTATTTCAAAGACCAAGACCGCTGTCCATATGAAGTCATCCTATGGTCCACACGCAGTTTATGGACCTTATGAGGAGTAACATTTTAAAAAAAAAATTCAACATCTTTGCACTTTTTGGAAAATTATTATTTATTTTTGGTTGGTTTTCTTAACTGGTACTGTAGCAGTGTCTGTCCTCTCAAAGGTCGTAGTCCTCCCATAGGGGAAGATGCTAAAACACTGACTGTGGACAAGTCCAGATGCACCGCTTTCCTGCCAGCTAAAACAGAGCACTTACTCTTGTAAATACCATAATCATCCAAGCTGACAGCACTTATCAATGATCAAAGTATGTTTTGCATGGCACTTTCCTTTTTTATAGTTTAATGTATTTAATTACTGTTTACAGTGACTGGAAAATGGTTCATTAGATGGATCTTTTGTAGGCGTTAATATAAACAGATTAGGTTTGAGATACAGTCCGCATTTGATGCGAGTCTGAGTGTGTTAAGTCCTTTGGTAGCGGCTAGGTGAAGGGCTTCTTTGCTTCTGTAGTACCTTGTTCTCAGAAGCTTCAAAGTGCTACTTTGGTTGGCTTGAGAGCACCTGGTCCTTCTGGGGTGACGCTTGTTCAACGCGTGGGGCAAAATCCACGCAGGATTTTAGATGTTTAGTTCCCCTGAAAATGGGGGGGAACGCTGTGCGTGTGGGGCAGTGCAGCAGTACACACGTGCTCTGTGTTGGTCTGGTCTTTAGGCTGCTTCTCTTGCGTTTTAACCCCTCACAATCCTGACAATGTTGATTTTCATACTGATGAGTAAAAGTGAAAGCATGTTTTGGGTGTCTGTGTAGAACAGTCACCAAAAGGAGAAGATCAGTCTTGCACTTATTTCTATTTCTAACCTTTTATTTCTGAGTATCTTTTAACTTGTGGCACTAAGCTCTCACAAATCTTGTTGAGTTTTCTGCCATTTTTCTAAGAAACAAAGCATGCAGATGCCTGGGTAATAGGAAGATGATGCTTGTTACTTCAAATTACTACAAAATAACAGGAAGGTGGTATATTTAAAAAAAAAAAAAAAGAAAAAAAAAGAAATATTACTTTCTCTGGTAGAAGTGTCTACAAATATCCAGGCATCAATCTTTATTTCAGCAGATTCAATGGATGTGGCAGGAAGAGTTATTATATAGCATAGTCCTCCTTTTATTAAAAATAAACTGGGGTAGGTTTTTTCATAGTTTCTTGTGGAGGTGCTACAGATTGTTTATGCTGCATCAAGATAAGAAAACTTTTTATTGGAAATAGTGTTTCAAAAACTTAAACAAAATAAACTCTAAAAACATGTAGAAAGTTTAGACTTTGTCAAAGCCTTACACATAGTACAGCTCAAATGCGTAGTTTCATATGTTTTTAGAAATGGTTTGCTGGGTAAGTTTTGCTGTCAGGTGTGGATGGTAAACTTTATTTTCCATGATGGGCAAATCCCACATTCCTCTCTCTCTTGAACTGAAGTGAATCTCGAGCAACTCCACTGTAATCAATACTATACTTCAGATGTGTTATTTTTCCTGACAGCACTGCTGCATTTCTATTCATCTGTCAAAGACAGTATTACAAGATTCAAATAGGCGTGGTTTTTGCAAGTCTTCACAGTTGCGTTTTTATCCCGAAGTCTAGCCAGAGAAGCCTTTGAGGGCTCTATGTAAAAAAAAAAAAAAAAAATCCAGATTTCTATTGGGCAGTTATTCATGGTAATAATCTGATGTTTTAAAACCTTTAATGTTAACAAGGACAATGCCATGTCAAAATGCTAGAAGACCTATTTCAGTGTACAGAAGAACAAAAAGCTTTGCTGCTCGACTGATGTGTAAACCTCCATGGTTGGCCAAGATTTCTAAAGCAAGAAACATTACAACAACCCACTGATCGCATTTTACAGTGATGATATTTTAAAATGGCAAAAATAACAACAAACTGTATTAGATAATATAACTCGTACAGACACCCACTTGAAAATACCACAAATATGATGGGTTTATTTCTAGTGCAGAAGATGTAAAGCTGTAATAGTGATGAAAAATAATTTTGCCAAAGAGGAGCGTAAGAATTTGTCTATGCAGCATCATCTCTTCAAGAAATTTCTTAGGAAAGAAATCTTTTCCTGACACCCTGCCCTATACTATGCTACAGATACTATGCCTTGTGTATCTTTAACTCTTCTGTAATTCAGGGCATGAGTGGAACCTTTCCACTCTCGTGCCAGAGGTAGATTAATGCAGTGGAGCATTTTTCCATTGCAAATCCTTGCTATAAAGATGGGAAAATGGGCTGCATAATGACATGGATTATGTTTCTATTATGTATCAGAATTAGTGGGTGTTCTTAAATATTGCAACTCTTCATCTTAGTTTTCTTCCCAGGCTTCTCTAGTCCTCCAAAGATACCTAGATACATAGACAGTTAATGCTGAGAAAACTTAAAGCCACAGAGCTGTTTTGGGATTAGACAGTGAGGTGTAAGTATGGACACCCATCTGGATAATAGGAACCTTTCTTGCAGCTCTCCTTAAGTGAGAGAATTGAATTACAAAAGATCTTTTGCTGAGAAGTGTCTGTGGTATCTACCTGAAGAGTCTTGACTATGCAAATGCTGTGATCAGAGACTGTACAGTGTTTGAGAAGTGCCAGGATTGTTTGAGTTTATCTGGTGTTGGGTGGCTTTGCCCAGCTATAGCTGGAGGTGGCAGCTGCAACAGCTGGTCAGCGTTTGCTACTTTGGTTCATGCATTTGCAGCAAAACTCACAAAGATCACATAATACCAATGCTTGTGCTAATTATAGCTGTTCTTAAAATGCTTGCCTTAACTCCCTCTATAAAGAGAATTTAAGACATGTAACTTGGTAGGACAAAGCACAGTAAATCATCCTGGAGTGCAGAGCTGTGAGACAATGTGTCCTTAACACCTGTACCTCTTCTGCAGTGGCTCACCTTTGCAATTATATTGATTTTCAGTTAAAGGGCAAATGATCTTCAGAACACCATGCTGGAAAAGAAAGAGTTAAATTCTAAAACCTTATCCTGTAACTGTAAATGCCATTTTTCTTTCTTTACAAACGTAACCTTTTAACATTTATTTTTAGCTTTTACATTAATATATGTAAAAATATTAAAAGCTTTTGTATATTACATTAAAAACTTATGTCAGCTGCCCTGCTTTTTCCTATTTATTAAAACTTTTCAAGCAGTGAAAACATTTTACTTGTTAATGAGGGGAAGAAGGAAAATTAATGACATAGAGCTTGGATCTTCCAAGATGTCTCCTTTTAACCATGCAAAACCAGCTCTTTTTCCCACACTATGTAGTTTAATTTCTGTGTTAGGGTTCAGTAAGCAAATGCAAATAAATTTAATGATTTGCATCAGTAGATCACTTCTCAGTTTAATATCCTCTGATATTTTGGTCAAGGACTTTTTCTTTGGAAGGCTAGTGCTGTTTTGTAGAGTAAAAAATATTAATAATGGTGGCATTGTTATGTTCAAGTAAAGCAAGGGAAATGTATAACTTATTCAAAAGCAGCATCTCATATTATCTTCTCACTACGATCATGCAGTGGAAAAGTTATCCAGAAAAAGACACTTAAGAAATAATGGTGAATTGCTGATCATATTAAACATTTAGTACTGGTTTCCATATCACATCTCATCTTACTCTCATTTTGCACCAGAATTTTAAAATTCTGATAAGTAGTGCTCTTAGCAATGGTATGAAGTACCTTGCCCTGGGATGGGGTGGCTGCTGCTTCGTGGTTTTGGCAAACAGAGCTGGCGCTACCTCAGCTGGAAGGCTGAAGATTGCAGTGGGGCACTGCTGTATATCCCAGACCTTGGGCTGCTTCTGAAAGCCTCGAGCTTCTGGGTTTTCCTTTTGCTGTCAGTAACTCTAGGTACAGAGCTGTTCCTAGAAACATGGTGACCTGAACTGTATAATATATATTGATGGTTAAATCTAAGTGTCTAATTTATGTAGACTCAAATCCCATTGAAATCTGGGAACTGTGGCTTCAGTAGTTCTCCCATGTAGTTCTTATAAAAATTTCTGAAAGTTTTAAAGTCTTAAGTGTGTGATAAGCAGTTATCAAAACTAATAGGCAGCAGCTGAGCTCCTCCATGCCACTGGCATTACATGCCAGAGGCCAGTAAGAGTGACACGGTGGGAGTTTGCTATGAATCATGGAAGTCACCTTTAAACAACTGGAGTCTCCAAATCAGAGACCCATGTTCTCATGGCGGACTTCAGCCTCCCTGGTATCTTGTGAACTGGCAACATGGTGGGATTCAAGCTCTCAAGATGCTTTCTGGAGGATATCAAGGACACTTTGTTGATGCATGGCCCTGGATGGGCAAGCCAAGGATGGTGTACAGTAAGATCTGTTGCTCACTAATGAGGAAGAACAGTTTGGGGATGTGGGGTTGGTGGCAGCCTTGGCTGGACTGCGAGACACTGCTGCTGGATCTTGCAGAAGTGAGGAAGGAGGGAAGCAGTGGGCTTTAGGAGAGCAGATTTTTGGGAAGCTGATAGGTGGGAGGCAGCTGGGAAGTGCAGATGTTCAGGAAAGCTGTCAGACCCTGCAGGGCAGCATGCTTGTGCTCAAGAATGGTCCATCCCTGCACTTGGAGACATACGCTTGTCAGGAGACCACTTGGCGAGGTGGGGAGTGCACGGAGGAGCTCCGCTGCTGAGAGGCAGTGCGTGAGGGTGGGAATGGACAGGCTACAAAGGAAGATTTTGGAAACAGCCTAGGCTTGTAGGGGTGATGTCAAGGAAGTGAAACCTCAACTGGAATTAGGAATTGAAAGGGACATGAAAGGCAACAAGAAGAGTTTCTGCTGCTGTGTTGGTGGTCAAAGACTGAACAAGGAAAACATGCAGCTCCTGGTGAACAGGGCAGCTGGTCTGTGTCTCACCAGCTGGTTAGTCCTTCACCACAAGGTGCCAGTGACAGTGGACCCAGGTAAAGAAGAGGCTCTTGCTGTCTGTCAGCCCAGCCTAGGGGAGGATGGTTTGGACTGGAGCCCTCCTGAGGTCCTTTCTTACTAGGATTATCCTGGCAGCCTGTGATTGCATTAAGACAGCTTGAAAACAAACATCAATAAGAATGTTTACACAAAAAATTGAATTGGAGCTTTGCTTTCGAAGATATGTTGTCCCCAAATCCTGGTGACATTAACATACAACAGGCCAGCTTTGCAGTTCCTTTCTTAAAATCTGTAAAAGAAACTCATTTTAATCAGTGTGTTCTGTTTTCTATCAAATTAAAATGGAATATGGAGCAACATAAATGAGATGATCAGTGTCCAGGGCAGTAGGAGTCCACTTTTGGTCGTGATCAGATACTCACTTCAAAGTTGCTAAGGTGAATACAAGACTCAAAATGCACAGTATAGAAGCATGTCATGGGAGAGAAGTGCTGCGTAAACGTGTTTGTACAAGCACGTTTTTCTCAAGATTCACATCAAGGTGTATTTCTTGGCTGATGATAATCAGTGTGTCTCACAGGAGTTTGTAGAAGGGCAGGAACTGGGAACTATCACCGACCCATCTTCCACTGGTTTGTGTGCATAGCCTGCCTTTTGTCTTCTGTAATACCTTGGTTTAAACAAAATAATAAAAACTTCTTCCAACAGCATAGTTATTCTGCTTGCTTTTTCAGAATTTATCTCTAGAAATCCCTGGTATATTTTTTATAAACTTCCTTTGACTAAGTTTAATGTTCTAGGAACAGAGACCACCTTACTGTGTTTGGATTTTTTTTTGCTTCTTCGTTATGGTGTCACTTCATTTTGCTTGTTTTAATGAAATGGTAGTTTGGGAATATTTCTGTTTTGAATCTGTTCCAAATTCACAGCTTGTTCTGGAATAAGCATAGGATAGAGGACATTAATTCCTGGTCCATATTGGTTGCTGTCGCAGTTCCTTGAACTGTGCTGGATTTAATGAAATCACAGAGAAAAGTCAAAGGTAGCAGATTTTAATCTTGCAGACCTTGTGGCAAATCAGGCAAGAAGGAAATGTCAATGTTGTAGTGCTGAACAGAACTGCATCCTCCTCGGGTTCTTGAAAAAACTGTCAGAAAATATTTGAGTTTTAAACTCATTGTCAAAGGAGTTATCATCTCTTCACCAGGAAAAAATGCGAACTGTTCTATCTATTCAGTGTTAGGATGGTTTCATTAGTGTTATCAGTAGTTGCCTTACCTACATAGTCTTTAAATGTAACTTTCCCAAATTCCTTAAAAGTTATTCATTCCATGGATAAGTATCTTGTAGATAGACACCCAGCAGCCCATCTTTGCTAGTGCTCAGAGATTCTGGTTAAGTAGGAATAAGTTCCTATTGGCTTTTGAATTTAAGGTTATTTAGTGTATATAATGATTCAAGTGATAAATATTCACAATTGCCTCTTTGCTTATTAAAATTAGCGCTTGCTGGTGATAAAAGCTTTTTTTGATTGCTTCTAAACTTCTGAGTAAATGTATTATACCGTAGACAGCAAATGTGAAATCCTGGTGATCAGATAATCAAATTAGTTTTTGAACAGCTATCAATTTCTTTAGTTAATTTTGACATTTGAGAGGCTTACTGTTGTAGTCTGCTAATATGTAAATTGTCATTCATACTAATAGATTTTTTTAATTGTATTTTATTTTCCTAAGGAACTTCATATTAATGTAGATTTACACATGATGTAAGGATTGTCTAGTGTGAAACAGGGCTATTGCAGAGGACCTTTCTTCTGCTTGTGCTAGTTCAGAGCAAGAAGTAATGAGGTGAAGTTAAAATAACTGTGCTTTAGGTTATCAGTCAATTGTTTTCTTGTCATTTGTTTTTCGTCTACTTCATTATTGATGCATGTACCCTTGGTTTTTGTCATTCCACGGCTAAGTTTTGGTAGTGTTCAGATGATGATGGTTAACATAGTCTCTCTGTGCATCCTGTTTCATCGGTGGTAATGTTTTATCGGTGTTACGCAGTCTTTCAGGGTGGATGAGTTTGTTGTTTCATGAGCACTACGATGCAGGTGCATATAGCACCGCCACTGATTTAGAATATACATACACACATGGATATCTTACTTTGGAGATGCTGGGCAGACACTGCCTAGCTTGGTGTTAGCTTGGCTCCTGTGACGAGGGATGGCATCTAGCGCTTACTAACAGAGTTTTAGCTGCAAAAATGGTGGTCATGTTCTACTCCTGATGGAAAGCCTCTCCAGAGCTGGAAAGAAAACATTCAAAAAGACTAGTTTTTGTCACATTCATTGAACTACATTACTGGACAGCTAGACATTTCTCGTCACATATGCAGAACCAAGTTGGTAGACTGCCTACCTTACAAAAATTAAGGATTCCACATATTGTTCTTACCATGGACTCTGGGCAATTAGCTTATTTTTCAAGTTTTTTTCAGTCACATGACACTGTAAAGGTCCAGGATAGGGGCTGTGGTTTAGCTGCGCTACAGCCTGTTGCACAAGGACAGTGCTGCTTTGTCCTGGTGTGACACAGAAATGCTTCTCAAGTCCTTATTTAACAGGTAATGGCAAGCTGTTTATTTTCATCTTGCCTCAACCAACCTGTGGCACTGAAGACGTTCATATTGAAAGGCCCTGAAATTCCACTTTAATGATAGATCATAGAATGGTTTGGGTTGGAAGGGGCCTTAAAGATCATCTAGTTCTGACCCCCCTGCCATGGGCAGGGACACCTTCTGTTAGACCAGATTGTTCAAAGCACCATCCAACGTGGCCTTGAACACTTCCAGGGATGGGGCATCCACAACTTCTCTGGGCAACCTGTTGCAGTGCCTCACCACCCTCATAGTGAAGAATTTCTTCCTTATATCTAGTCTAAATCTACCCTCTTTCAGTTCAAAGCCATTACCCCTTGTCCTATTGCTACATGCCCTTGTAAAAAGTCCTCTCCAGCTTTCTTGTAAGCCCCCTTCAGATACTGGAAGATGTAGTCCTTCGCACTTCAATAGGAAATGTCTAAGTTTTCCTAAAAGTGAAATAAGGGTTATATCACAGATTGCTGTCAAAGAGAACAGCTCTTCCTGAAAGAGGGTTGATTGGGTTCCCGGGTGGACCAGTCCATGCCAAACATAAAAAGCATGCTGCTCACTAGTAATACATATGGCCATCAGACAGCAGTTGCATTTATTAATGTACAAAGCATTATGGAAGTACACCAAGTTTTTGATGGCTGTTGCATTAGACCTAGAGCTCCTGTGGTACGTGGTGCTACAGTAGACTAACATATAAATTACAACCGTGCTGACCAAAATACAACTTTTAGAAAACCTCTTGTGATGGATAACTGCACTTAACAGCATAGTGTGTAGATGGCTGGATATAAGGAAGAAGGAGGATGGAGAATATTTCCTGCCTTATTTTTTAAACCTCTTTGGGTTCAATGATCTGACTTGGGAGGAGTTTTTGAAAGTTTAAACACTGTGTGAAACTTGGTCATAAATATAAATCAGCTTATATTAAGGCAATTTGAAATGTAATACCTCAATAATTTGGAAGTAGTCATTCTTCACAGCTCATGAATGTTCTTCACCTCTGAAAATAGTTTGTTCTAATTTTAAATGCTGACATGAACACTTGAAGAATATAGAAAATGTCTTCTGTTTATACCTCTGAAATTCAAAAGTCCAGACTGACCTGATCTCTGTGTCGCACCCTTTCCATCTCCCTGACACAGAGCACCTTAGACTGTCTTGACTCTCTCCACCTCTATGTGAATTCTTTGAAATAGTCTGGTTTTCTTTGATTTCTTCTGCTGATGGCAGGGACAACTATCCAAGGTGGATGTGGCCTTCTGTGGGGGTTTTGTTGCTTGCTTTTGAAGACTTTTTGCACTTGTACATTTGGGAAGGTTTTTTCCTGCTTTTGCTGCTCTGGTTGTGTACTTGTCTGTTAAACCAGATCCCTGTTTTACTCGGCTCCGGTGTTGGTTGCAATTTCTGTTGGTCATGGTTGGGATCACCTATCAACTCCTGTAGGTCAGAAGTTTTCTGTGTGCTCAGTAATATTGCTTGTGACTCTGAGGTTGTCCAGATGCTCTTCATTTATGCAGATATCCTCTGGGTTTTAAGATTTATGTTTCAGTGTGAAACAGAGGATATCCTCGGGGTTGTGATAGCACGTCTCGCTTCCCGTCTGTTCTGGGAAATACGTTTTTAAATTCTTTTTCATAGAACTTATAGCAATAACAAAAGCAGGCAACAAAAGAATACAAAACAAAAAAACATTAATGATATAGATGATTTCCAGTACATGCAGGTAATTAGAAAATGAACAAAGAATCTTTTGTCTGAAGTAATGATAAATCACGGTTAAAAAGATGCCAAATGGCCAAAAAACAACCCCCAGGTATAAAGAAGCTGAAGGAAAACAAAAAGTAGCTCAGATACATGTTTTTGATAACACTTTTTACTTACTGATGAGTCAGACTCTTAGCTTCCATATGATGAGGATCTAGAATCTTGAATTGTTTCACAGGCTACAAAATTGCATGTACAGTAAAATTTCTTGCTTTGAAAGCAGTGTTACCTAAATAGTCACTTTTAAAGATTTTTTTTTTTTTTAGGCCAGCATGCAAGGACTAAAAATTTGGTTTTGTTTTTTGTTGGATTTTTTGTAACTTGTACATGAGTGGCAGCGAAGGGCTACTTCAGGTTGGGTTTAGCATTTGGATCACTGCAGGTATTTCTGAATTATGTCAGTTTGCTTATTGATATTCATTCCAAAGGCTTGCCGCATCTTAATTCTTAATTTTATTGAAATCTTTAAAAGAACTATCAGAATGAGCACATAGTTACTAATTTATTAAATAGTAGCATTGCTGAAATAAAATAAATACTACCAATTGTGACACTTTTGTGTATTACATTTTTGCTTTGTCTCAGTTCACATTGTAACTTTGTCTTCACTCAATACTTTTCTTTCAGGTCTATCACTTTGTTATCAAAAATCTATAGTAATTGGGATAATTTATGACCAAGCTAACTCTAACTCACACAACTTAACTACAGGCTCTGTCAGGGTAGCACTTGCAGAATTGAAAGGTCTGCTTTGTTTTGGACTCCAGAAGAGACATCTGTACGTTAATTGGGAAATATCTTTTTTTATTCATCCAGCACTTTTAAATTGGGAGTCCTGTTAAGTACTGGCTTTCCATCTAGCGTAAATGTTTCAACTGGTAAGGAATTGAATTTTTAAAATAATCATATTTTTCTAAATGTCATTCCATCATTTAAAAGAAACTTCCATGCTATTGCTTCTAGCTAGGTAATCCAGCATATGACTGCCTTGTTTATTTAATAGATAGCGATGAAAAGTGCATTCCCAACACCCTTATTGAACGATGCGGGTGGCAGCATCGCTCCGTGCATGGGTGGGCAGTGTTATGTGATGCAGTGACTTCACCAGAAATCCCAGAATTCGGTTTCAGCCTACAGAGGGGTTCATCAGTTGAACAGAACTAAGAACCTGCTTCTGTGGACCTTTTCAGTAACGGTTTGTTATTGTACGAAGGGGGAGCTGCGTTGGTTAGTTGGGATTGCGAAATATTTTGTATCCACTCCAGAGAAATGTGTTGTGGCGGATCCCTGTAGTAGCTCTTATCTGTACTTTGCTGGATGACCTCCCTGTTTGCACAGGGAAGAGTTGGAGACGGGGGCTTGGAGCTAAACTGAACCAAGCAGCAGTCTTTCGAAGGCTCTTGCAGAGTCGTTTTTATATTGAAAGGTTATCCCTTGTTGATAAATGTTGCACACTTATATTTGTTCATCTAAGTAGATGCTGGAGAGAAGACGATGGTCTTTCCTTGGCAATGCTGATTGACATCCCCTTTCCCCTCACCCTACTGCAGGAAGCCAGGAGCTTAGCACCAGCATGAGAGATGCACATCGAGGGCTTCGTCTGTGGCTTTCATCTGTACTTGTTGGGTTTGTTGGCACAGAGGCTGTTTTATGGTAGTGCTTCAGGATTTTCCTGTTGCTGTTCAGCTTTTGTGATGGCCACTGCTGCCTGGGGTTCATTCGCTTGCTGGCGGCGCTTTTTCAGCTTGTACGTGGTCTCCTTCATTCCTGGGTCTGGGATAAATATGGAACTGCACTTCTTGCTGTATTTTCATTGTAAATTGCTCCATAAAAATTCTGTGTCTTTGTAGTTGCCTCATCTTTCATACTTGAGGGAATACATTTGTTTTTGTATCTGTGCTGTGCTTATACATTCCCTTCAGTGTTTTCCCTTCAGCGTAGGGCTGACAAAGTCTTGAGCAATCTATTTATTAAAGCACTCTTTCTAGTTCCTATACCTTAACCATTTTTTTCTGTTACACAGAGATAACAGAGGTACGGTGTGGCATTCTAGGTTCCTGGGGTTTATGTGGGACTGGTGGTTATATTTGAAGGAAAGATACCCAGCTGTATCTAACTAAGTTTTCAGAGTGTGTGAACTCGTAATATTACACATTAGAGTGGCTCAGACCCTGATTCCTTGTCCTCAGAATTGGAGGAAGATGATTTTAATTTCTCTTTTGTAACTCTGTGCAACTCAGATTTCTTTTTCTCTTGTTCTAAAATGCATGTACAACAAGATATGATTCTTGGCTTATGACTTCTTTAGTGGGAATTAGCTGGAAGAATTCAGGTTCACAATTGTACTAGGCTAGCAGGTGAAAGAAACATTTACAGTTACTTGTATGGTCATGCTATCTCATATTTAGATGTTTTTCTACAAGATTATATGTGCTTTGTGTACATGTTTTCAGTGTACAAGTGTACATTAAATTATGAACAAAACTTAAGAAAATGTTTCGTATGAAAATGCTGCAATTTAAACATTTGATGCTACTTTTTCCTAATCAATGGCAGAGTCATAACTTTGGGCTTTCTGCCTGTATCTTGTGGCAAATTATGAGCGAGAATACACAAACTTGTATTTTCAAAATTTATGGGAAGACCCAGTATTTCAGTACGTTTTTCAGAAATAATTATTTTCTCTTGTAACTTCTGAATATTCAACCGTGACAAAGTTGTAAAATCTTTCTTATTTTTGTGCAGGGAAAAACACCCATCCTTCCCCCAATGCAATAGCGTTTCTAGGAGCTGAAAGAGCAAGGAAATGCTTGTTTTCTTTTGTTGTAGGAGTAAAACTGATTCCAGAAAAAAAGTATTTTGATTTTTTTTTTGTGTGGTTTTTATTTCTCAATCTATACTTATTAGTGTAATGCATGGCTGGAGGAAGGATCAGGAAAGCTGTTCAGAAAGTGGAGTACAGTCAGTTTATTTGGTTGCATTATAGGAACTGTTTCTCTGCTGAGGAGCTGGACATCTCCATGGGTCTCAGGTTATGGAACAGTAACATTACAACCCAGTTGACCTTACGAAAAATACAGAGCTCTAAGGGGAGGTTGAAATCCATTGCAATGTCCTCTAGCTTTGTTCTAGCAAGTCCTCATTTAGGGCGAAATCCTCCTGGCCTCTTTGATTTGCAAGGGTTGAAACAGTGCAAACGCCGTTCTGTTTGCAAGATACAATATTTAGCCATAATGCAGATGCCTTCTCTCGTAATGAATGTGAATGGACTCCACATGAATGTGAATGAACGCATAGAGAAAAATTAAGCTGCAGTTTGCTTGTATTATTGCACGTTTTACAACAGAATTGCTGCCAGTTGTGTGATGTCTTAAGCGTTTGACATCAGATACAACGCTGCCAGAGCATGTATTTTGATCTTCATGTACCAATAAAAAGTTTCACATCTTTACCTTCTTAAAATATCTTCAAGGATAGAAAGCTCTCTGTAGCCTGATGGCTTCTGGGTTCAGGAATGTTAATGTATAAAACTGAGGAAAAAGAGTTGATACAAGTGTTTTTAAAAGACATAAAAATATAGCCAGTTATGTTAATGAATATCCTTACTGAAGATTTAATCTCTTACTCCTTTTTAATGTTGCTCTTCTCCTGTAACTAACCACATCCCAGCATATTTTATTTGAGCTGCTCAGGCATCTTCTCAATTCCTTCATGCAGCTACCTCTTATTAATCGCATTTGGACAGGGCGTGGAGGTGTGAGCAGGATTTGTGGCTCTGTAGAAGCACGCGGGGTTTGGCTATGCTGAGGGGCAGAGCGTGGTACAGAAATGGCACCCGAGCCCCAAGAAATGAAGCAGCGTTATCACATCTCCTTGGGCAGAACATTCCTGATCCAGCCAACATTGCCTTGGTACCCGATGCGGTACCTGTTCTGTTCTGTGTGGACTTGCCAGCTTAATTGGAGCAGTGTGACCATCCCCACATCTGGCTCTATCCTGGGCCTCGTAGGTATGTCGATAGCAATAAGCTAGAGATGGCTGTGGTCAGCCTTCGTCAATCGTCTTTCGTCTTCATTGGGGTGGAGGAGGAGACCAGGAGGAGACTGTAGGGAGCTGAAACGAGGCGTTGATTTCCAGGGAGAGAGAAGTGGGATATTGAAGTGAAGGAGAAGCTGACAGTAGTGGTCTGTCGCAGTGAGTTGGAAACCAGCCCTGCCTTGTGCAGCCATTCCGTGGTGGAGCTGGGAAGGCTGGGTGGCGGGTGGTGGTAATCCTCCTGGGAGAAGAGGGGATCTGCAGGTACCTGTGATGTCCTCTGCAGGGGGTGGCATGTCATCTAATGCCTGCAGTGGTGGTAGATGCTCATGTGTGGCATCTGGGATTTTGCTCATTCAGCTTTAATATTTTGGTGTTCTAAGGTGGTAGTAAAATAGCAGTTAATGTCATGTTACATCGTTGTTCCCTTCCCCGAGAAGTCTGATAACAGCGAGTTGGATGTTAAACACCTCAAAGAAGCAGGGATCCTTTGTTCACCTCGGACAACTTTTCAGTGTTGTGGTTTCAAAAATAGGGTTATTGTCACGGCATCAGCAACTTCCTCAAAATCCTTGTGGTGGCACATTGCGGGGCTGTTGCTCCCGGCTGGAAGACGTGGCTTTTAGGATATGCAGATGTACATGGCCATCCCGGGGAGTAAGTGGCTGTAGCTACCAGGCTGTCTAAAATGTCTCCCCACAGATGACCGTGGGTTACGGGCAGCTTTATGCTATGCGTTGTCCGTGTCGTCTTGGAAGTTTCAAACAGTGCAGCAGGACAAAAAATCCCTCCATGTACAGTAGGCATTAACTATTTCGCGAGGATATCTGAACTTTGAAAGTCTTTCTCCATGTGTACAGCTTTGTACTTGAAAGAGGGTTGAATATTGACCTAATTTGTCTTTTAAAAGGACACAGAGTTTTACTAGAATACTTATGCTATTGAACTAGACAAATGCAGGTACTATTCCTTTGGTAGTCGGTGCAGAAGGTTGATGTGCTATAAGATTTACTGTGCATCACCTTAGCCATCATTCCCATAAGTATTAATTTTAACTCCACTAATAAGAAACTGAACAAAAGTGGAATTATGAGTTCAGTAGTATTCTATGAAAGGTCAGTTGTTAAAAAGGCAGAGTCTGACATTCTGTGAAAAAGGTGCCTTCATTAATCATCCTGATAGGATAGCATAGGATATTCTTGACCAATACCCGCGAACTGCACAGTGTAATGCTTCGGGAAGGGGTGCTTAATTCTTTGTATAAAAACAAGGATTAGGTGAATGAATGCAGAATGACCATTTTTTAGTACTGTAACATTACTATTTCTCTTTCTCGATTCAAAGTATAGAAAAATTAATGGAGACATTTTTTATAAGACACACTGTCATTTTTTAAAAGTTCGTTAATTTTATAGACACATATATTGTTATGGGAATAATATTTAAAAACACAATTTATAAGAATAGAAATATGATAAAACCAACCACCAATATTTATGTAATTTATAAAGTATTTATGACCTCTTAGAAGTATTCTTATTGTTTAAATGTGCAACTTTGTTTCACAATAATTAATCTCTGTAAATCTTGACCAATTACTCCTGTATGAACCTAAGTTTTAATTGCAATGTATAATGTTTTCCTGTGTAAAATTATTATATTGAATTGTTTGTGGTTTTGCCTTGTCCACCATAGTGATGGCAATTTTAAAGTTAATACAAATTATATAAATTATTAAATACAGGCCTAGTGGAACATTAATCAGTAGAACATCTTTATTGTGACCGTTCCTGAGAGATTATGTTCACCATGATGCCCATTAATGCACTGTATTGTAAGAGCTGATGTCCATTACAGAATCCCCTTTGTTACTGGTGTCAGGTCTAATTCAGGGCAGCAAATCTCAGTCCAAGTTGAATAGGCTTTTGATATTTGGTGGAAGAATACTATTTTGGAAGTGAGGGGTCTCACCTGTTTAATTTTTTCAGTTATTAGTCTGTGTAGCATATACTGTAAAATGCAAAGTCTGCAATAGTCTTTTTCCCTTTAATGTCATAATTTTGCATAATGGCTGTTTGTGCTACATTGACTAGGTCCATGGATTGCTTAACATAAGTGATTACATTTTCCTATGATTATAAACTTCCTCCATTAGAAATACTGTACAAAAACTTGTAAATGATTTGTTGTTTAAGCTTTCTACTTCATTAGCTACAATATACACTTTATGAGAGTCATTGTCTAAGAGTTAGTAATATTTGTAATGAGCTGTATAATATGGGCCCTTTTACTAAATTTAAAAACAGATGGTATCTGTTAACAACAGTTTATCATGCAAATTGAACCCTAGCAAAAATTTCTTTCAGTGGTTATGTTGCTGTAGGCCAAATCATGGTGTCTTGTCTTGATGTAATAGCAAAAGGAAATAATTGTTGTTTTAGACAGTTGTGACAGGTGCAAACTAATCATGGTCAAAACTCCCCAAGAAGTAAAAATTCAAGCCTTTTTCTCTGTTGAAAGATACAGGTTTTCTTCCATGCCTTTAACACACATTTTGATATTTAGTTTCCAAATTTGTCATTTTTGCACATCATTGCAGATTTTATAGATACATACTTGTGATTTTTCTCATTTAAGTTATGAAGCAGCTGTGAATGAGAATTTCCCTTTTGTGAGGACTTGTTCAGATCAATATGTGCAAGTGAAAAGATCAGAGGATGTAATATACACATTTTTCTTCTAACTTTGAAAACGAAAGGAAAATTGGATCATATTAAATCAGCAGTCTTGTAATTATACTATCAAAAGAATCCTCTCGCATGGTATATTTGTCACTAATCCTGCATGGGGGAAGACTTTAAAATTGAAGTAGAGTCCCCTTTTGCAATACCAATTTTTCCCCTCAAACTCTACAAAATAGATATTTTTTTATTTGAGGCATTGAGTGCTCTAATTTCTGCTCTTAGAAGAATACAGGTTCAGTCTGTATTTCAGTGTGCTGGAATTAATGCTAACAATAGGCAAAATCTGATCTCGTGTCCTGAGTTTTCTGTGGTTTTTCTATGCTGTTGGTGAACAGTGCCTCTCTGGAAGATCTCGTGAGCTCCCTGCACGCCGCGCTGCCCATCACATCTGCTCGGGAAGAGGCGTTTTGCCCGTTCAGCTCCTCGCCCGCTCTCCCAGCGCGCTGGTGAGCCCAGCCCTCCGGCCGTCTGCCCTCTTTCCTTGGACTGGTGGGGCAGAGTAGGAGGCGATACGTGGTAGGAACCAGAGAACTTACCTTTTAGTTTTGTCGAAGGAAATGCTTGGTAATCCCAGCCAGGACAGTTGAATAAAGCCAGGACCATTCCCATATGAAGAGGAGCGTGGTGGGTGAGCAGCAAGGTTGTGCTGGGACCGTGAGGAGCCTTTCATCTGCTACAGAGAAGAGGAAGTTTTCTAGACCAAGCCTGTAGTGTAGGCTGGAGATGATCCCATGGAAGATGCTATGAAGAGGAGGATCAGGTTTTCACTGTTCTATGCATGTGGCTTCAGGGTTTCGGGGTTTTTTCCCATATAATAAGCAATCTGTTCCAGGGGCATCGCAGTCAAAGGCTCAGTAATAGCAGTCATTTTTTCTAAGTTACATCCAGAAGGAGCTTTCTTCCTCTTCTGAGAACAAGATATTCATGCTACCTTTTTAAAAACGGTTGTTATAGTACCGATTTGTCGATACTAGCCTAACCTGGGTTTGGTACAGGTACTACGACTTTGTATCCTTCAATCATGGGCTCTTATGAGTATACAAGCTAGTACAGTCAAGTCCTGTTCTATCACTAAGTTTTTTAGGTGTATAATCAGTGATAACACAAGCTAATCTCTGTATTATAGCAGAATGTCATGTGAATAACTATCCAGTTTTCCTTCACCTGGCGCTAGGTTGGGCACTTGTCATTAAATAGCGCAAAAATCTTTCTACTGGCAATTCTGTACACATAATTCCCTGTATAAAAGATATTTTGTTTGAAAACTGTTGTTACACATGTGCTACAATTAACACCTGTTGAAGCACAGCTTTTTTATTTAATAAGCTGTGTAGACTGCAGTATCCTATTTTTAGCTATGCAGCCTGATCTGCTATTTTAAATCTCAGCCTGTGAAAGGAACAAAGGCCATAGTACTCATGGTTCTTTTACATTCATTTATCTTAGTGTTGAAGCTCTGAACTGTAATGTTGCTCTGAAATGTTGCAAGCCTAATGATAAGACTTATTTCCCACCATCCCCCAATAAAATTTTGTGCTTCCCAGTCTGGTCTCCTCTACCACTGTAACTAGATTAAAAATCATCTTTCACCTTAACACTGTTTTTACTCCAGAAATAGTGCCTAGCAGATCATGGGGCTGGATTACCCCACTCTGCTAGTCAGTGAACAAAGCAGAGAGCAGATGGGTTGCTGAGGTTCATTCCAGAGGTGTGGGTAGCCAAGATGAGCGTGTGAGCATAAGGAGCTGAGCAGGAGAGCATAAACTCCAACCAACTCCCCTGGATTGCGTTTGTGCTATACCATGCCTGATGTACTGTTAAGGAATTTCTACTGGTGTTGGTTGATCCTACCCTTTAATAAGGATTTTCACTATTTTTTCAATTCTAGAAGAAACAATTTCTTGAAGTGGTTCTGTGCAACTGGGTTAGGGACTGAGGCCTTCAGGTGGAGTCAGGTATGACTCGGTGGCTTAGGGACAGCTCTCAAAGAAAGGTTAAGAGGCTGGACCATATGCTGTAGAAGATGCTTTCCTAGAGGAAAAGCAGGAAAGCACACTGTGGAGTAGTGAGGTTTGAGCCATGAGGAAAGCAAGGAAGCCCTTCTACCTCTGGGCTCAGGGATGAAAATATCTTGATAGCTTTCACTGTGTGCGGTGGGAGAGCCCCCGTGTCCGCTCCACTGCAGAGCGTTCCTGACTCGTGTGAAACACTTTGCTGTTGAATCGCTTGTCAAATGGCAGTGTTTTTCTCTGCCTGTATTTTGGAACTAATTAGACCATTTTTACTCAGGGTGCAAATGGACTTAACATGATTGAAACACCTTGGCATCATTTATCTGAAGAAAATTGCATTTTAAGTTAAAACAGGCAAAAACTAGCCTATGCTTCCCATGATGGAGCGGGCAGTGAGTCAAGTCACCTCTTGACTTGAGTTTCCTTCTGCTGTGAGCCCTGACAAGGCTGACTGCAAATCCCGTGAGCTGATGGCCGAGGGACCAGGCTTCGTGCTCAGTGGTGTTGCTGTCTGGCTTGTCCGCTGGGTCGGATTAATGTTAGGTCAGCTGTTACTTAAAACTAGAGCCCCTTATCGCTAGGACTTTGTTTTAGATTAACCCGAGGCTAGTAATGGCTAGAGCTCATTACTAAATTATGGTTATTCAGTGGCTTATATAACAATTTATGGACCCAATTAATTCTCTAGTTTGCAGGTGTTCCTGCTAACCAGGCATCTCTGAAGAGGTGTCAGATTCTGCATAGGTGGTGGAAAGTCCTGAACTTGACTGTGTAAGATGGTTTCCCCAGGTCTAGCGATAGATGCTTCTCTTTATGTTTACTCGTTCTCTTGGGATGTCCTCCTTGTTCTCTCATCCACCTACACTTGTGACTTGTGTTTTATGGTCGTTCTCAGCCCTTTGTGGTTGGCTGATGTCATCATGTCCCCTGCTACCACTGCAGAAGATGAGGGAGTGAGGTGGAGGCTGCTGGTTTATTCCATGAAATATATATATATATATCCGTGAATCAGAAGGCTTTAGACTCTGGGAGGAGGGATGGTACTTTTGAAATAGTGGTAGTGGAACTGAATGGTTAATTTTGGATGTGACATGTCGCGTGAACAGCTAGGGCAGTCCCTGCCTCTCGGCACTGTCGTTTTGGAAGACATTTTGCATTGCTTTGTGTTTCCCTTGCCCCGTTTGCTGAAACAAATACAAAGGTACGTGTTGCGGTGGGTGCTGTGTTCCTCCTGTGCCCCCCAAAACTGGAGGAGCATCTCTGAAACGAAACGGGGGCAGAGGACCAAGCTCCCTGATGTAAAGCCAAGAAACCGGGCAACCCTATTCAGTGAATAAAAATGGGAAATACATTGAAGTCTAGATACAGTATCTTTGTAGTAATAAAAGCAGTAGTACAGATTTACTGGTGAAGGAGTTTTAACTGTAATACTGTGGAATAGTAGGTTATTTTGTGTTCAAGAGCTACATTTATCACAAAAATGATGATATACAAATCACTTCCATATCACAAAATGTTCTTGGTCAAAATTGGCTTGAGGCAAGTGATATCTTCGAGTAAACAGTATATGAAGACCATATCTTAAAATGATAGATCACCTAATTTTGTTCTGACAGAGGTTTTTGCCGCAACAAACATCTGTCACTGAAATACCAATTCAGAGATATGGAAGCCAAATTGTGGAGGTTTTCTAGTATTTGTCACTCCTAACTTAAGAACGCTACTGTTAGTTCTATAGATATTTGAAGGTGGTAGGCAGCTTGCGGTTTAAACACCCTGAAGTATTTAGTTAAGTATTTTGAGATATAAGGATCTTTAAATGCAGATTAGCAACTTCTACACATTGATTCAGTATAGTAAACGCAAAGCTGATGTGTTGCTGATGCTGCATAGAAATCGTATGATCTTAAAACGTAGCTGTTGCACAGTAGAGTTGAAAAATATTTGATGAACTGAGTGTGCTGTTATTAACTGTATTTTAGGACAATTGGTGTAAAATGATACGTAGGTTTTGAATTGAGCCAGGACTGCCATTTTGGTATTTTCAATATGGGGCTGGCAGAAGCATAGCTTAAAACCAGGTTGCCTCATATAGGGTGTTTGGTGCTTGTTGCTTTGCAGTGGGATGCAGTTCTGTCCGGGCTGCTTCTCTAGGGAAACTGTGCACTGTATGCTTGGTAGGACCTAGAGGAGAGAGAGGGATCTGTTACTGCAGAGGGTGTGAGTGCTAAATGCTTCTGATATGCCCTTTGAAATCAAATTTCTGACCCTGTTCTACAACTGAATATAAAATAATCATCAAAAATGGAAATTTTGTCACAAGCATTTAGACACATCATTAAATTTTATTTGGTTGATAGATGCTAGGGGTATAAATGCAGTAAAAATACAAATATCTATTAAAAAAAAAAATCTATTTCAACATAAGTAGCTATTTGTATGTGTGTGTAGTTAGCACCTAAAGAACTAAACAGAAAAAATGCAAATGCACTACTGAAATTAGTTTTTAAGTCTGGTTTCTGTTGACTTGTGGTAGGAAAATAAAATTTGGCTGCAAACTACCAACATTCTGTGATATTTTGCAGACAGGATGAAATGGCAAATACCAGGTCCTCAGAGGAGAAAAGCAGTTACTACTCATTTTAGAAATTTTTCCAAGATTATTATTATACATCACATATTTTAGCCTAATTACTTTCAACGCCATTGATGCTTCTTTAACTCTCTGTTAACAGGAATGTCCCTACCAGTGCAATCGCTTAGGCCCATTTAAATAAATTTCTGCCTTTACAGACTGCCTCTGCACAGGGAAAACTTCCCCAATATAAAAATGCAAATGCGCTACTCTTGGTAACTTCAATTTTTTTTCTATTCCTTTTTAAATGGTTCTGTGATCAAATCTGAAGTCTGAAAGATCTGCAAGAGCTTTGTTTGCTCCTCAAATACACATTTTAAGGTATTTAAATTTCTGAAAGCTGTGTTTCATTTAAATTTCTCTGGCTAAATATAATGCAGAAAATGGAAGCCCAATTTGAGCTAGGCAAACTACATACAATAAACAAGTGAGACCTAGAAGTTCGGTTTTCTTACCTGTGTTATCAGTTCTCGTAATTACTTAATGCTATTGCTGCATTATTTTATATAGAAACTTTAAGAATACATGCCCTTGTTTTTAGGGACATAGTAGTCTGAAATCACATTGAAAAACCAGTAGTAACCACTCACTGAATTCAAGCTATTGTAAAAATTGCCGCTAGTTACTAATAGCAAGTTTTGGGAGGTTAATACTGAGACTGCTAGGTGTCAGAAGATTTCCTGCAAAAAAGAATTATTTTTCTCTGAATCAAAGATCATCTAAAGCGTACTTAGAGGACAGTTTACATAGTATAGGCATTGAAAGCACTGTATATTACCCTTCAAGGGTATTAAAATTTTAATATTTTTTTGTGGAAAATGGAACAAGAATTCCACAAACAATGATTTTTATTTTTCCCCCATAGCTTTGATTCACCCCTTAAACTTGATCAACATTGCTGACTGCTCTAATTCAAGATAATCTCTCAGGACTTGTTTAATTTGGACCAAAAGCTGACGAACTACTTATCAGGCTTTCCTATGCAATATCAAGGAAAATAATTCGGTTAAATTTCATGAGGTGCAAATTTAAATGTATGAGATTCTGCCTTCCCTGTGCCGTAAGGAAGGTTAATTTCCCGATTCTGCGGGAGCCCGAGGGTTTGCGGAGCAGGAGCAGAGCTGCTGGAGGACGGGAGCGGGCTGGACCCGCCGGCTGCGCCCGCGCATGCGCCCGCGGGAGGGACGGCGATGGAAATGCAGCGTTTGTGTTTTCCTCCGGTTGCCAGGTGAAAAGCGTTGGCCGGTGTCAGAATAGCAGTTCCTGGTGAAGAATTGGCGGTCCTGGGAGCAGACTGTGCTGCAACAGCCGTGGGCTCCGGGGAAGGGAGGCACGGGTTAAAGAATTCATAAAAAATGAAGGATCCTAATATTAAAGTGGGGGAAAATGTGGGTGAATGACATATTTTTTACACACCTCAACTGTCAACATTTCTAATCAAATCATCTAGCCTTCTTGCTTCTTAAATGATACAAGCAATATTTCCTGTAATAAACACCCCTAAGTCTAATGAGAGGCCCTAAGGCAACTTCAAATGTATGAATTCATTATAATTGAACAACATAATCTGCAGGGCAAAGATGCCTGCTACCCAGTCTTTTAACTTCGCACGGCTTGGGTGTTCTATGAAAAATGTTATACATTTTGTTTACAATGTATTGCTGCTATTTGAAGTATTGTATGTTCCTGTAGTACATAAGATGGGGACGCATAATGGAGGAAAAATCAAGGAGGCAATCTTTCATTTTGTTCTTGTATGAAAAATTCAAAAGACTGAAAACTCACCCAGAGAAATTTTGCAAGCATATTATTTTCCGATGTTTCGATCAATTTGTCTGTCAACCATGCTGAGAGGTGGAAGGGGCCAGCAAAAGCAATTTAGCTTGTGAGGTCCAAAATAGAAATGTTTTAGGAAACCTTGTCACATGTTATTTTTTTATATTAGAACTGCTGTGTTTTTTATTTGCTAGTCATATTATGAAGAGAAATTGGTATCAATCATCTAAATCACCTATGAATATCTGATATAACTATTACTTTTGTGCATATAAATAAGGAAAAAAAATATTTAAATGAAGCTTTTAAAGCAATAGCAAAACCTTTGGGTAGACAACAGGCTCCCTACTCGGGTTTTCCCATTTAAAAAATATCCTGTGCATTTTAATTGATTGTACCCAAGTGACATCATACTGAATCATCTTGCACATGAACATATTGACCTCTCCCTGCCTTTAATTAAGCTATGATTGCTTTATGGTAAGTTTGCCGTGGATTGATAGGTGTGCCAGCCGATGTTTAAACTCTACGCGCTCTGCGTGTGTACGTGGCTGTGTAAGGTAGCATACGTGCGGGAGGGAGATTAATTCTCTCATTTGGGGGCTTCCTATTTGTTTATATCATAAATACAGCGTCTGCCTCTAGTGAACTGTTGTTGATGTGGCTGCAAACTGCAAATTTTTTTCGGTCTCCTGTCTGCTGCACTTCGCTGGCACCAAAATGTGGCTGTTTCACAAATTGATGTGGAGAAAGTTCGTTTAGAACAGTTGGTGAAAGTTTAATTTTGGTGAACTGGAATCATGTACGAAATCTGTAATAATTCCACATTAAACAGTTTATCACTAACCCACTGTGTAGTTGAAAAATGTCAGTACTGTTACCTGTTTTAAGTGGTTTGTGATTTTTATATATATATGTGTGTGTGTGTGCACCTGAGTGTATTTATAGGAACAAACACGCGCAGAAGTACATGTTGAAAGGATTTGCCAATGTTGTTGACTGTGCAAACATGAACAGCCTTTTTGAAATGGAGGATTTTAAAAAAAAAAAGCGAAGGAGAACAGCATGAGTGTTGTGGCCCAAAGGGGGACTTCTGCCTGCCTGCCTTTTACTCCTTTCCTGCCCTGGTGTCCATCTGCTGTGACCTATGGGACTGGAAGACGGCTAGGGAAGGTGGTTTCCACAAACCCACCAAAGGCATATGGTCGGTCAGCTGAAAGCAGGACGTCAGTGAGCTTTACACCAAAGCAAGACAAAGGCTGGGTGCTTTGGATGCCCTTATTTCAGAAGTGAGTCTTTCAGGCAAATGCAGAAGGAACTTGTGTCGTTGGCTGTTGAAGGTGTTGGGTTGGGTTGGCCGTGAGGGGAGGACGAGGTGGAGAAAATGAGAAAAATACGGGTCATGGGAGAACTGTATTGAGTAAGTGAGATGGAGGATCTCATGGGTTTTGGAAGAAGGAATGGAGATGTGTTTGGGGGTGATAGGGTGGTTAGAGTGGGGTGAAGGAATGTGGTTTTGTCAATATTGTTTGCGATGTGTGAACAAGTGAAATATGAAATAAAATTTTAGCAATGTAAGTAGGAGGGAAAAGTGAAACTTTTCCACTACTGGAAGTGTGATGGACTCCTGTTTGTCCAGACTCAGCAGTGTCAAGGATGACCTATTAGGGAAAAGGGGAAAGATTATTTTTAGAGGAAAGCTGGAGAACTGCTTCTGATCAGGGAAAAGAACAGGCGATCAGGATGCAATATGATATATAGCAATTATAACTGAGATACCATTACAAAAGTAGTAACTAAAATTGTGATGTAGAAGAGCATACAGAGTAGGCAAGCAGACAGGGAACAGAAACCTAAAGAACAGGAAAGAAAAGAAAATGGGGAGTAGGAGAAACAATAAATGGAGATAACTAATGGTGTGATCGGTATGGCAGAGGCAGCTGCAAGCTGTGGTTGCAGGACACAAGGTAGGATAGACCCTTGAGGGCCACATCTCTAAAGACAGTGAGGAAACAAAGTTTACTGTATTTCTGAATTAGTATTTTCTTACTGCTGTTTAAATAAAGGAACTCGATAGCATAGATGTCTTGTGGAGTTTTATCAAATATTTGGGGAAATGTTACTTTCCTTAGTTTTCTAGCATTTACTATGAGGAACAAGCGATGAGTCAGGATTGTCTCTGAACCAGTTGAGTCAGCAGTCTCCCTTACAGAGGACAACTCATTGTCCCATTCTTAGAGGAAGATATAGTGAGAAATCATCTGCTTTGTTCCTGTTCCTAATGACAAGAACAGCACTGGCTGCTTTCAGGCCCTCTGACACTTGTGGCTGTTAGTAAGGCAGTACGCGTACTGGTAATGGCTTAGCTTTCTCAGAGGTTTTGTATCTCAGACCATCTCATCGGCTGCTGGTTGTTTATCGCCCTTAATTTCTCAAGCTCCGTAGCCTTCTGATATTTATATCCTTTGTTATTTTTTGCTCCCTCTGAAGGAGATCCTTAATGTCGATGGCTCTCATGACTGCATGGTAAAGATTGCTGAGAAATCACCCAGTTATTACTTTACCTTCTGATTGGAGGCGTGTACCATTAGGGATAAAGACAGCCCATCTCCTCCTTTGTGTGCTTCTTTAGCCCGGACTCTGATTTTCCCAAGAGTAAAGATTTCTGCTGTTCCCTTTGAGAGACTCTGCTGTGGCTTAGCAGATCTGTGTTGCTCCTCTGCCCTTCACCACAAATGTGCCTCTTGTAATTTCATGCTGTCGTTCCTAACTCCATTATATTTACTTATCTAAATAATGCTCCTTGACAATTGGAGATCATGCATTTTGAAAGATAGAAACTGTTTTAATTATCACTTTTACCTACTGTTTGTTAACATTGCATGCTGCATGTAGTGTCACGTGAAGCTGGTATGTTTATTTAATTTTCTCTTAAATCGGGTCTCACAGCTTTGATAATCATTGCTCCGTAAATTCTAGAAATTGGAATTTTCTGGAAAAGTCAGAAATAAATGGTTCACTCCAGTCTGAAGTCCCATGCAAGTAGTGGAAAAAGATGTACTGTATTAACCAAATATGATGGTCTTTGGGTTTGGAAAGATTAAATTCAAGATGATTTGTTAGGGAGGTCTGTGTAGTTATTTGTAGTTTGTGTCATGGGTAGGGATTTATTGCTGTTCTGATAAATTTATATTCTTCAAAATAGATAGGCTGTATTTTCCCTATTCCCAACACACAGATGTGAGTGTTGCAATGGGGAACAGAAATTTTAGTGCTTTTAATATTCTTTGTATTGTGCTTTAGAACAGTTTTGCTTTTTAGTTGAACATTCCTCTAACAAATCAATACATTTTTCTGTAGACCTTCAGTTTTGTAGAACTTGCTTTTGCTTTCCTTTGGTGTTTTTTTTTGTATGTTTACACTTCTGGTATTAGAAACCTTGCTATCCTAGAATTTCAGAAATGGCAAATGGTCTCTAAATTTTCTGATAATTTAACCATCATCTGAAATAACTTCAGGGTTTTCCTACCTGTATGTTAATGCTATTGATGTGTCCAGAGACAGTCCTTCACCAGTTTAGTTTTGTAATGTAGTGAAACTGTTCTTCTGTAACCTTTGCCTGTGAAGGAAAATCAGTAGAGTAAAACCTTGGATGGGATAAGGCCTTTTGTGGAAAAACTTTTGCTTTTAAAAAAACCCCTGTAACCTGAAAAATTAAATGGCTTTACCATATTTTTAGGGTTTGTTTTGTAGCAACTAAATAATTAAGTATCACTTATTTAGATGAATATTCGGTCAGTGAATGTAGTATCTCTACATACACCTCATATAGCTACACTATAGTTACATAAATACTTTCAGAACTGCACAGTTAATAAAAATTTTTCTTTCATTAACATTGGCCTCTAAGAATGTGAGAGAATGGATATTTGGATGGAAACGTAAAGCTAAAAGTTCTAGTTATCTAGAACTGAAGGCAGGGATTGATCATCACCTTTATGCTTGTTGGTAAAATGCCGATGTGTGCAAGGCTGATTTCAAAAGCGGTACAGTAATTCCTTGGAGTAGCTCTTAAATTTCTAAATCATTAGGTTCAGGATGGAACTGTTAAGGACTCTATGATTTATCCTTAGCACAATTTTTTGCTAAGCTTTATATAAAGGAGAGGAACAAGGCTCATGCAACATTCTCCACTGTTAGAAGTAAGATATTGTTATTCTGCAGGATTGTATGGTGAACTGGTTGCTGAAAACAATTTTTAATACAACTTCAGTGGCCATTTGTAATAATACCAATTACAACTTTCTGTTTTTTTCAGGAAGTTGTCAAAAATATAGCTCCTGTTATTTCTTCCATACCTTGAATTTCAGTTTGATTCCTGATAAGCTTTTTGACTTTTGTCAAGGTCCTCATTTCCTTTCTCATGGCGTTTCATGAACGTTAAGTACTGAAATATTGAATGCTTCAAGATTTGTAATTGGGAAAATACAAATGTGCTTTTCTGTCTCCACCGTCTGGCAGGAAGGATGAATTTTTCTGCCTGGCATTGTAAGAGGACAGTTCGGTGGAGCTCAAATTTCTGTTCTCTGTGCATGATTTTTTTTTTTAGATTTTGTTTTGTTTTTACAAAATATTGGTTTATTGAGAGATGTGTTACCCTCAATTGACATATTGACATTTCCAGGAACTGTGGTTATTGTTTTGAGAAATACAATCCTACACTGACAGATTCCTATCATTATTTGGAACCGTTGCTGAGGGTTAGTGAGACAAGTCTCATAAATAATGAAAGTGAATCATATTGGGGAGAACAGCAGCGAGAAACGGTGCAGTGTACAGTGCTGACACCAGATAATTTTTGTTCAGCCATGACATCATGCAGTGTTAATGTCATGCGTTACGGTGGGGACGTTGACTTACTTTATTGAAACCCCGTTATGTGGTGGTAATTAACTTGTGTCACTAACTACCCATTGGAGTAATTAGCAGCGCAGGGGATAACTAGGCTAACACTGTATTCCTCCCTGCGTGCCACCCAGCCTCCCTCAGTGTTTTGCCTTAGCAGCAGACACAGATGTACTGGCCGTGCAAGAAATACACGTGAACGTGGAGTATTTTTTACATGGCTTCTAGTAACCTAAATTTTTTTTCTCTGTAGTTTCGCAGACTTTATTATTTGACAGCTGTGGAAGAAGTTTCACACTGGACTGCATCTGATTTGCAGTTTTACAGTGAGCAATTGGCAGCGAAGGTAAAAACGAGAAACAAGCCTGGTCTGGAGGAGTTACATAAGGCAAAGGCTGATCAGCCTAAACCATGGCCTGACCTGGTTTTGGGATGCGTTTCTCAAGTTAGCGGAGAGCTCTAATTAACCTCCTGTTAAAATAAGTTAAATCATTTCATTCACTCCCAGCTAACAAATCTCTCCCTGCTGTTATTTCTGGAAGCAGGTATGTTTAATAGCAAATGCCCTTTGCAGGCCAGAAATGCATTTCCATTATTATTTAACCTTATTCCTACAATGATGATGCCCCTGTATGTGCTGTGAAAATGCCAGACTTGAAGAGAGGCTAACATACATTGCCATAATTATTTTAACGAGAGAGAATGGAGAAGACACTTCTCTGCCATCTGTCAACAGAAAGCAGTCATATTGCATGCTAGACTTTATTCACTTATAAATTGTTCTTCAGTACTGAATACTGAATTCTCTATTACTTCTTCTAGGTCAACAGCATGTATAATCTTCCCTGGTTCTCTGTGAAGTCTACAAATTATTACTCCAAAGACGCTCATTAATTTTGTGGTCTCGCATATCTAAAATTGAAACTTCCAGTGCATTATTTGCTGCTTCGTGCGTTCGCCTTCCTCCGCAACGTTGTACGCACAGAGGGGACAAATGGGTTGCAGAAGCACGTGTGCCGTTTTTTGAAGTGAAAATCCCATAATCAATAAATGCTCTAGAAAATGTTGAGGGTACTTTGATTTTATTTCATTTATTTCTCACGGGGCTTTTATATTTAAAAAAGAAAAACCCATATAATGCAGTTTGCCAGCAGGTGGTTGGAGAACGTGAGGGAAAGGAGGATTGGCAGTTTTTATATTTTTCCATACGATTATTCTCTTGACTGTTTTTACTATTACTTTAGTGGCAAGGAATTTGTTTCATACGAAATTACTAAAAGTCAGCAGTTTTATCCATCCACGTAATAGCCGCCTTGATGATGCTGTGATCTTGCCGATGTGAGATCCCATCATATGGCACTTGACTTTTTAAAATGTGATTTATAAATACCCAGAATTAAGGCTATAGGGTAATGTTGTATGGCTGTGGCTATGCTTTATGGTGGCCTTTATTTACATGATCCTTCAACATTTGCCTGTTGGTAATCTGCTCCATTTAGTGCATAGAAATGGCGCCGGCCTGGACTTGAACTGTGCTTGAGCTCTGCTGCAAAGCCTAGGAAATGTGTAGGGTTTTCTGTGTTTCAGAATCGCTGCCTTCACTTTAGCTATATGCTCACAGCTATAGGCAAATTGGAAAGAATTTATCATGAAAAGGCCGAAACTTCCAAATAACATTAAGCAGCACAACCATCCTCACCTGTATCTTATTTATTAAAGAAACTGCTGCAAGTCCCTGTAATGTCTTTCTGCATGTTCTTGTTTATGAATAACTGATAGGAAGGTGTTGCTTCTCCTTAGTGTTGGTTATTTTTCCTCTTTAGCAGGATTGCAGCAAGAGCTGGACCCTGGTTCGGCACAGGGGGCTGTTCCTGCCCCGGGGAGGAGGAGGAAGAAAATGTCTCTATTCCGGATCCTTTTCCCGCCCCAGAAGGTGTGGGCTCCGGGAAGTTTGCTTTTCGCCTGGGTGGTGGCTGTGTCCCCTGCAGCCCCCGGCATCGGGGCCGCACCGTGCCTTGGCTCA
This sequence comes from Fulmarus glacialis, assembly GCF_000690835.1. Lineage (NCBI taxonomy): Eukaryota > Metazoa > Chordata > Aves > Procellariiformes > Procellariidae > Fulmarus > Fulmarus glacialis. Next base: position 56,824 of record NW_009215702.1, read on the forward strand.
GCCTTTAGCCCGGCCTTGGCCCGCGCCATCCCTTGCACCAGAGCATCGACTGGCAGAACTGTTACATAGAAAAATAGCACAATCTTAAATATTTTTGAAAACACTGTTTCATATAACTTTTTTCCATGCTCCTGCTGTTCCTGTTTGGAATGAGACTGTGATGCTTGAAGTGAACTTGATTTGCATTTGGAGACTTTGTGATTTTGATACATCTCAAAATACTTACCCAGCTGAAGAACAGTTGGTATTTATCTGACGCTTCAAGTTACTGTGTGCAGAATTAAAAAAACAAAACAAAAAACCCCAACCCAGTGAAACTAAAGTTTTACTGGTTTGGTTTTTTGGTAAGTCTACAAAAAGATTTGAAAGGTAAAAGTCTGGCTAGTCATGAACTGGAATGCGATAGAAAAGAATTAAAACTTTGTGGAACATATATAGAAAAAATACTCAGTTTTCAAACAGTTTGGTTTTAAATTTTCCTTATTTAACCACAGTTTAAAACAAAACTAAAATATAATTTTATTGTAATATAAATCCAAATTAGCATGAGCTGCTTTCAGCAATCCTGTTGTGTTTTCAGATGGGTGCTGCAATTTAAAAACAGGGAATAGTGACGCTGGTTGTTTTTTGGTTTTGGTTTTTTTAGCTGTCTGATTTTGAAATGTGAATCTTTTTCCTACTTTCCCTGCTCAGCCACTACAAATCAGACTTTTCATAGACTGTGTGATATTAATCTCCATGGGGTGGACACCTCTATGCAGGTGCTATAGCTCTCCCCCTCCTCCAGTTAATTCGGGTTTTAATCTCACTTCCTTTGATTTATTTACTTATGTCATGTGTAATGTGTCTGGCTTCTTGCCCTCGCTCTGCTTTCCCTCTTGTATACATTGGATGCGTTCTTCCTGTTTCATTGTTGTCTTCACCTCTTGCTTTTGTTCCTTGGGACACGCTTGTTAGATATTGTGTTCTCTGGTGATGAATTTCCTGCAGTTTGCTTACTCTTGTTTAACTTTCAGTGGTATTATTACACAAATTGCTTTTGGTGTTTGCTTCAGTTGAAACGTATGAATCAAAATAACGGTGCTTGTGATACAGGAAAATATGGGCTCTGGCATGGTGGTTCTTTATTTTGTTAAATTCCCCTAATCACACCATCTTCCTACTGCAGCCTCCTCGGGCATTGGTACGCAGTCCTCCTCCCCTCCCGCAAATGTTGGGACCTTTATTCACTCTGAGAATAGACTGTTTTGATGGAGGAAAGGGAAAAAGGAGACTTGAGACAACTTCATGGACTTTGTCACTAAATGGGAAAATTTATAGCATTTTTGGCAGAGTTGAGATGTTTACGCTGGTAATGATGTGTACAGTTACGTTAGATGCAAAGTAACCCCTGTGCTATAGAGAACGAAACACCCGCTGTGTTGCCGAGGATTGAAAAGGCATTCGGGTGGGGTATGGATAGGCTGTAACGTAATCGTCTGTCACGGAGTTAGTCTTGTCCAGTTCCTGAAGTGTTCGGCAGTGACGGCAGTCTGGATGGGCACCGGGTCGGGGGACCACGTGTCTGGTCAGACTCTATACTCTTCAAAATGTTCGGTGACCTCTTACATCAAAGCTTAATAGAAGGTAGTTTCAAAACTGTGCTGTTTAACATGACTTAACCTAGGTTGAAGAACTTGGTGTGTCTTATACACAGAGTAACAAGCAAAAACACAGCTGCCGTAGGTGAATTCACTTAAATATTAACTTTGAAGATGGAATACAATAATGTGAATTCTCCAGCTGCAAAGCAAAAGCTATGAAACACAAAGTACACATGCTTTTGTCGGCAGCTACCATGCCTTTTGACATGAAGTGGACCTGTAATCTTCACCTAAGCAAAGATGGCTCAGGGTTTGAATCTACAAAGCTGAAAAACACTTGTAGAGTTTACCCAAGTACATGCAGATAAAATCTGAAATTTCCTTAGAAAAAGTAAAAAGCCCCTTGGCTGTGTAGAGATGGCTTGGTACAAAAGCTAATGCAATGCCTGCTGCTTTTTTGATTCATGTTGCGACATGGGGCGAGGGTTGGCAATGCTGGTTTTAGCTTCTTTGGCATGAGTTAAACTGTAAGTTATAAGAAGTGTGGGTGTTCTGGCAGTAGTTCAGCATCTGCTCTGACAAGGAGAGAAAATGCAATGGCTGTGGACAGCAGCGGCTTTCAGTAACTTCCCAGTTGCCGAGTGAAATACTAGTTTTGCCACAAAAATACTGAAATGCTTCATTTTCAGATGGAGCTCACTGTAGAGGAGGCCTCTCGGTAACTGTTAGTAACCTCTTTCTGAATTATGCTTTGAATAATTTAGATGAGCTTAGCTGTCTTAAAAAGAAATAATGAAATAGCAGCGTATCTCTGCAGAACTTAACTGAAGTTTCTAAACGTGCGTGTCTTCCCGGCTCCGCGCCGGGCTGCCCAGGCGTCACGCAGCAGCGCTGAATGCAGCAGTACTGGTTACTTCATGTTTACCTTAAGCTGAGTGTTGTTTTGTTTTATCTATACTGCCGTTTGATTAAGTTTTTCTTTAGGAGGCTGCCAGCAGTTAGAAAATAAACAACAGGCCAGAATACCTGTTTAAAGGTTTTGGAGAACTGCTGTAGGCTTGGTAAGGGATGAAATGGGCAGGCTTTCCTTGAATTGCAGGTTATTGTTACACGACTCAGCCATTCTGCAACATGGATTAAAACAGTGACGTTCTGATGCTTTCCACTAAGGAGGACTTCGCTTCTCTTTGTGACCCCTCCCGCCCCGCTGCCCCGATCCTGGGGGGTCCCTGGGAGCTGTGCTGGGGGGAGCCGCTCCAGCCCCATGGCAGGTTGCAGAGGTTGAGCATCAGCCTGCTTGAGGTTTGAAGGCCTGGGAAACAAATGGTACCGTTAACTTGGGGGATGTCGGTTAAACATTGGCAGGTTAACTAGTTACTTTATTATATATTTTTTAAATTGGAATGTAGAAAAGTATTTCAGATTACTTTTCCGTGATACGTGTGCCCAGGTGGCCAAGAAGGCCAACGGCATCCTGGCCTGTATCAGAAATAGTGTGGCCAGCAGGAGTAGGGAGGTGACCGTGCCCCTGTACTCGGCCCTGGTGAGGCCGCACCTCGAATCCTGTGTGCAGTTCTGGGCCCCTCACTCCAAGAAGGACATTGAGGTGCTGGAGTGTGTCCAGAGAAGGGCAACGAAGCTGGTGAAGGGCCTGGAGCACAAGTCTGATGAGGAGCGGCTGAGGGAACTGGGGCTGTTTAGCCTGGAGAAGAGGAGGCTGAGGGGAGACCTCATCGCGCTCTACAACTACCTGAAAGGAGGTTGTAGCGAGGTGGGGGGCGGTCTCTTCTCCCAAGTAACCAGCGATAGGACGAGAGGAAATGGCCTCAAGTTGTGCCAGGGGAGGTTTAGACTGGACATTAGGAAAAACTTTACTGAAAGAGTGGTCAGGCCTTGGAACAGGCTGCCCAGGGAAGTGGTGGAGTCACCATCCCTGGAAGTATTTAAAAGACGTGTAGATGAGGCGCTTAGGGACATGGTTTAGTGGGCATGGTGGTGTTGGGTTCATGGTTGGACTCGATCTTAGAGGTCTTTTCCAACCTTAATGATTCTATGACCCTATGTCAGTGTGCTGCCCTGATTTGGTGAAGCCATGTGATTTTTGTTTAACCCGACCGAACACCTCTGCTGCGCTGGCCTTAGTTAAATTTCTCAGTGCTTTCTTGCAGAGGAAGTAAGATCTCTGTTTATCATCTAGTCAAATGCCTATCTCATTATTCAAGCTACATGTCTGAGGTCAAAGATAATATCGTATTTTCATCAATACGGATGATCCAATATGAATATCAGTTTTTCTGAAGTAAAAGCAAAGTTTGGTTTTTGTAGGGCAAAAAAGGGAGAAGATAGCAAACTTCAGGTTGATTAGATTATTTAAAGTTAACGTCGAGGCTCTTGGTTAGAGCAGAGGTGTAGAGCCCAGGTTCATTTTGGTTAGGGGTTAAGCGAGATGGAAATCTCACCGCGTCTGTCTCCGCGCTGCTGCCAGACTGTCTGTCTGCCTTTGCGGCCTTCCTTACTTCCTGGGACGGAACCAGAGCAAAACAACACAATAGTTTTTCTTTGTACTGTGTAGTTTAATATTTCAACTAATTCAGGTGGGTGCTCGGATTATTTTTTCAGTAGTGTTTGGTCCCTTTTCCTGCTCCATGGTCCACTCGCATGAAGTTTGGTATTGAAGCAATGTTATTTCCCAGATTTCATTGAGTGGGTTTTAAAGTGTAACACCCAACTGTTAAAATTATTGCATCTTTTCCTTCAACACCTTGTCAAATAAAATGTCTCATTACCATGCAAATAGAAATTGTTCCTGTTGCCAGGCAGGCAAAATGTTACCCTACAGATTACAACTTCTTGAACCACAGCATAATGCCAAACACGACATTCGGAACAAATATAACTTCTTATAGCCAAGCAGCAGTGGTTTGATGGTGTGTGAGTGAGGAGGAAATGTCAGGCTGAGTCCTGAAATTTTAACAACTTAATTCACATTGCAGTAGTAAGTACATCCAATAGTATAAATAAGATGCAGTTGTTAACTGTTCATGTGTCATAATGTTTGATTAAGGATGTAGAGATAGGAATGAAATTTTATTTTGTTGAACTTTATCTTGCAGCAGGGACACTTACTCAAGTGAGCAGACTTGACACGAGTGACTCTTGTGCTAGGTGTTGTATATGGGATTTTCATGTACTAAAAACATTTAATTTGTGGGTTCTGCATGAGTATTTGTTTAAAATTTGGGCCTTAGGATCATCAGCCCATATTCCTGTTTAGAGATCAGTTACAGTTAAGAAAAACATTTGTGTGCATTTCACAAAACCAATCATTTAGTGCAAGTGACCTGAACCATATGCTCACTCCTAAGTTGGTTTGTAAAGTCAAATACTTTCTGTAATACCTAATTGGCAATGAGTGGACAGTAGTTTGTTTCGGAAGTATAGCCATTTCTTTGGAGAAAAGTTTGAATGATTTCCAAAACTTCAACCACCTTCTTTATTGCTGTTTATTCTTTTTAGGAAAACCGTTTTGCATGCAAACAATTAGCAGTTCTTCTACTGGTGTCTAGTCTTTAATGTAAATATTTTAGCTGTCTTTGCTGTTCAAAACACTAGAAATGGGTAATTCATCCAAAATAAATACGCAATTTTGAAGCTGATTTTCAAGTAGATGACTGTGAGGAGGTACTGGAAACAAGCCAGTGGCTTCTCATCTTGTAGTTCCCAGAATTAATTTCCTCAGAAGTGTGAAAGGCTACAATGCAAAATTAATTCAATCCACACTAAATGTTTGCATTTGCCAGTTGTGTTCCATTCCTTCTAGAAATGTTCATCTCGTATTTTCTGTAATTGTTTCCATGTCTTTCCTATAGCGGAAAAACAAAACCGAAAAGTCCTACATCCTAGAAAATGTTGGTTTCCAAGGCTTGATGACGTTTGTTCTTTCTTTGGAAGAGGGAAATTTTCGTTTCGGACAACTTGTCCAAGAAACATTTTTGCTTTTTATGGTGAATTTTCTTAGAAACCAACCGTTCCTTTCCAAAGCATCTCCCCTGTGTTCTGTTCGAACTCATTCCTTAGGGAGATGATTTTATCTAATTACAGTACACCTCCTTGTTGCTTTTTGAAAAGGGGAGATGGTATTTCAGATCCGATGCATGAGGTCAATTTTATGTATATCAAGGACAATAACTGATTAACTGAACAAAAATATGCCATAAAGGAGGAATTTAGATACTCTGTTAGAAACTAAAAAATTGCTCTAAATCTTTTGTCCCGCTCTGCTGAATCAAGATTTTTGTTTTAAGTGATTCCTGTTTCTATAAAATCAAATGTTATTTTAAGTGATTTTCAGAGTATCTTCAACTGTTAACATTTGAGATGTATAATACAACTTCATTCTTGGTGAGGCTTCTCTGCTAAGCTGCATTAAAATAGCAGGTTTTATTGGGAAAGAATTGGCTAAATGGATGGGGTTTCTTCAGCTGTAAATATATGACAAAAGAAAGAGCTTTTTATATTTTTTGAGAATCCTCTTTGTAACAAAGTCACAGTTTGAAGTTCTGGATTTGATAACTGTAGATATTAATATGGGTTAGAAAGTCAGAAATCGCCGTGAGAGCCTTGTCCTCTTGAATCCCCAGTGCCAGAATATTTTTCTGGGAAGCAAAATTGCCTTTTTCATGAAAGAGTCAGAGTGTCACCAACTATGGATGAGTGCTATCAGTTGTCTCGTGAGACTATTTCATGGAATTTTTATTCTTGCCTCCAAACTGTGGCACAGTTCCCTCTTCACCTCTCAAATTGAATGAAATAAGAAGCTTTCTGTCTTAACATTTCAAAATCCTCCAGTACTTCCAGTCCCTCTTTGTCAGACACGCTTGGGTATTTTTTTCCTTTTTATTGACTAAAAATCACTAGAGGCATTATCCTCCAGTATGAGGCTTGCTGACTAAGTATTCAACATGGATTTCTGCTGTCCTTGGCTGAGGAACCACCAAGGAACAATTGGAATTGTTGAATTGAACCTATTGAAACAATTGAACCAATTCCACCAAGGAACCTTCTATCCTCCAGAATGCACAACCATAGCATAGACCTCAGCAGTTTTCCATAGTACTCACTTGATACCAAGTGGCTGATGGTTGGATTTTTACATGGATTCTTAGACCTACAATTGTCTGTAAAGTATCTGATTGATAGTTTAACCCCATCTGCATATCTAAAGTCTGTATTTACTTTCAGTTAATTCCACAATTGTATGATTAATGGTAATTTCACTCGCACACTCTGGCCACACGGTCTGCAATTTGTTGTTGAGTTTCTTCTTGCTTCTGCCGCGTATGACATCAGCATAGCATGAGATTCAGCAGAGATTTATCTCCTCCGAATTTTCAGTTTTCAGATAAATAAATGAAACACAGAAGTATCTGATAGCAAAAAACCATTTGTTTTTGAAGTCAAATGGCCACATTCTTGAAGATGCAGCGGAGTCCTCATAGCATTGCGCTGTCGAGTCTTCTCTGAGCGAGGCATTGAATTAAAGCTTTTGCAAGAGAACAAAACTCTCTTGCCCCTTGGATCTTTAAGCCACATCTGTTGAGCACTAATAACCCTAAAGTTTCTGTGGCCAGAACTGTTTTAGTGGCAGAGATTATTTGAGTTTATGAACAAGGTTTATTTCATATAAAAACCAGCCATATTAATGTCTTCCTGTAATTAGACTTTGATGTTTATTTTGGTTAAAATGGGTGCTGTAGTAAAAATGGGAAGATGCAGAAGGCTGCAAAACTCCTCCGCAGGCAGAAACTCCCCCCTTCAGATGGTCAGAAAATATTTCTTCCCAGAAGTGTGTTCTTAACTTTGACCTCCCAAGTGCAAGAACCGATGCAGTGGAAGTGAAAGGAGGGGACTTCCAAGTTCAGGGTTTATCAGAGAATAAACTGTGTGTATCTCTTTTAAAAAGAAAGCCATGCTATCTGCTGTGACTATCCCAGCTGTGCTGGCTGGTGGCAGCATCTAAGAGGCACTTCCAGTTGCTCAGAGGCGTTGGCTGCTGGGACAAATCATAGTTACTAATATCACAAGAAATGCTGCTTTTCTTGCAAGCAGCTTGGTATGAATTCTGCTCTATGTTCCCTAATCACTTGGGCTGATCAGAAATAATAGAAATGTCAGATTAGCATTATTGGACACAAAAATATCATTTCAAGCTTCGCATGTTCCTCAGACGGATAAACATTGGAAGGTAATGTGACATTGGAATCTGATGGCAACAAAGAAAGAGTAAACAATTTTTTTTTTATATATTTGTTAGTGGGAGGAATGCGGAGTGTTCAGCTCCAGCAGGAAACTCAGCTTTCAAGAATGGGAAATAGGGTTTTCTTTCCAATTTTGTGACGGTCATGTACAGATGCAGAACTGGAAAGCTCCATATCCTGTGCTGCTGTAACCCCAAATCACAAATCAAGCGGAATATCTGACTTAAAAAGCAATGAACCAAATATGTTTAAGTTGTCTGTATGTGCAGTTGTATATAGGCAGCTGAGTCTGAAGTTTTTATAATTATGCACCTCTGAAAAATAAAATGTAAGTGTAAACACTGGCATACTCTTAACTCTAATAGTGTGAAAAACACTGTTTTGAGGAGACAAAAATGTGTATTGGTGCATTTTGGACTATTCCCATATGACCTGCACAGGCAACATGAGAAGTGGCAGCATAACTGTAAACAGAGAGGCCAAGGACCCTGAGCCTCTGCTTCACAGGCTGCTCCAAACACCAGTGTTGTTATTCACAGAAAAAATTACTGTCAAAAAAAACACTTTGTAAAACTGTAATAAATCCAACAGACTGAGCGTCTCTTCCTTGGTATGTTAGGTGGTGGCTGTGTATTAAATAAAATGTCCAGGATGCTTTGGTTTGCTGTATTTTGAGAAAGTCCAAGATTTAAATCCCACAGTTCCTTTGTGAACGTGTGTTTATATATGTGTATTTTTTTCACAGTATGAGGGATTTCTGCTTCCCACTGGCTATCAGATAGCTCTGTCCGTTTTGGGTTTTGGGGGGCCGGGAGGGGAGGTTGCAGGCTTAAACTGCATGGGCACCTTTCAGTGTTGATAAAGCAATTGCTGCATTTTCCAGGTCTGTTCATTTTATCAGTAGCATGCGTATTCCAGTGTCAGGTAAGAGAACGGATTTCTTAAATTAAAAAAGTTCAACATTTTCCTGTCTCTGTAGGAAAGGTATCAAAATGTGGGTTTTGAACCTCAGGACGGTTAAATGGGTTCAGTGTCACTGAATTACTTGAATAATCCAATCTTAAAACCTTTAACTGCCGTAAGAGTTGGAAATACAATGTTAAATTTTACTGTGGCTATCTGTTTTAAGGAGAAAATTGATCTCTTTTTAGGCTTTGTAAAAGAGCTTAACCTGTAGGTCAGGTTTTTCATACGGATTCAGGTATATTAGTACAGCTTGCCCAAATGTAGAGACTCTGGTTGAAGTATTTGTATATCCTCAGATCAAGCTATTCTTGGAGGGTGAAAATGGTGGTGGATACAAAAAGCCCTAAAAATTACAGAGCCTTATATTTCTCCAAGGAGGATTTCTTCAAGGGGGATCTCATTTACTTTACAGCCAGGGAGCTCTGCCATCAGCATTTCCACGTGATGTCTTCCCTACCCAGGAGCTGTGAAGGGGTGCAGAAAACTTACCAGATGCGGCAAAGAATGAGTTGAAAATATTTCAGAAATGTCTCAGGCTTAAGGTGGTCTCCCAAAAGCTGTCTGTATAGAGTCTTTATGTTCTTACCATCCCCCTGAGGGGTGGGTTGTAGTTATATACCATTGTTGTTCTCCCATGTGGCTTCATGAATGTATTTTTATGATTTTATTTAACAGTATTTTGAATATACAATAATTGTGAAGAAATTCACAACATGTAAGCAACTTTTCCCAAAGTAAACCTAATTTTAATGTGGGTTAAGGATTGCTATTTCCTGATTTCTGGGCATGAAATAAGCTTATCTTCACATGGCAATTTTCAGGATTCATTACAGGAAATTATTTTGACTTCCTTTTGGCCTAATCCCACTAACATAAAAGAGGGGATACTATATGCCCAGAATATTCCATCGGGCAATAATGCAATTCTACCTGCCATTAAACGTGGGAATTTAGAGAAACAAACACTTCTTTACTTCTACATTTTTTTGGTAGAAGAGGATTTCTGGTATTAGGGATATGGTTTTTCCATTTAAACCTGCATGAGGCAAAAGGAGAGTTCCACCTTTAAATGTCGGAGCAGTGAACTGGAATTGTTTTGATTATAGGAGGTAGGTAAGAGCTTCAAAAATAAGGAATACCTTAATATTGTTCAGATTAACTACTAAATCTGGTATTTCCAGTAACTAAAGTTAATCTCTTCTACCACACTGTGTGCATACTGCCACGTATCATAGATAAAGCAAAGATAGATGGGTGGTCTAGTCTTACCAAAGACAGATTATATATAAGGTTGAGCACAAATGGGCTATAAGGAAATTAGAGATTTCTTAGAGATACAATATAATCTTGCACTGAAGTAGGGAAATATATCCTCCTTAGGAGTCCAAATAGTCACTTGGAAAACTGGGCATCCCACCTGATGAATGCTGACAGCTCTCATTGTACCAAGAGCTGCTGAGATTTTATAAACATTATTCATTTTTAATACATGTTCTGATCGCCTCAAGTGAAATATCGAGGAATTTACTTAATGGCACTCTTAATTCTCCTCTTGTTAACTACCAAATAACAGTTTGTCATCAACTTGCTTTTCTTCGTTTTAAAAAGTCATAAGATTTCAAATCGAGGTAACAAGTACCACTAATATAAAGTGTTCCTATTAGGGGGACAAAGCAGAGTCTAGAACATCCTAGTCTATGGACATCCTATATCTAGGGCATAAGGAGGCTTAAAGTCCTCAGGTGCCTGTTTGGGGACAAATGCAGCAAAACTGTTACAACGAGCTGACATTTTTGTGACATGGGGAGAAGGTGGGAAGAAGCTCTTAGATTTTTATTCTGATAGAGTAGTATTGCGTCATGATACAAAGCTGTAAGATAAAATAAGCATGAGTGACTCTGGAAGTGATGAACCACAATCCCCAAGAAGAAACAGGAAAATCTGCAAAATGAAAGCAGGGCCCTTCAAGAAAACAGTGTTTAATAATCTCAGATGGGTAGCTGAGTTCTTACAGGAGGGAAGTTCAAGACAAAACTGCTAAGATCCGTCACTAATCAAAGGGGAGGGAAGTTTCAGTGTAGGGAGAAGAAAGAAGATTGGTGAAACCTGTGTTGAGCTGGACATTCAAAGACCTTAAACACAAGAAAGAAAAGAGAACAAGGGCAGCTCACTTCAAAAGAAAGAGTACAAAAGAATAGTGCCAGTGTACAGGGACAATATAAAGAAGTAAGGCACAAAATAAGATGGAACTAGCAAGAGGCATACAGAAATCGATTGGTAAGTACATTAGTAATAAGAGGAAGACCAAATAAAGTGTTTGGCCTGCTACTTGAGGGAAGCAGGGAGCTATTAGCAAATGAGACTGAAGTGTTCAATGACTTTTTGCATTTGTTTTCAATTAAAAAAAACATCAAAAGTGAGCAGATGGTTAGCACAATTAATACTAGCAGAAAATGGATAAGATCTCAGCCTAGGAGATCTACTGTTAGATTTCCTGCCTGTTTTAAAAGGCCTGATGATTTTAATCTGAGGATACTTGAGGGACTGGCTAAAGCACTTGTAGTCACAGCAGCAGACACTTTTGAAAATCCACGGAGGCTGGGCGAGCTCTCGGATCAAATGGGGAGAAGCAATGGCCTCTACCATTAGTAGAGGGGCCTCGGGTAAAGGATAAAATGGATCTGGGAAATAATACGACTTGGTTTTCCTTTGTTTTATTCTAAATTTTTTATTGCAAGCACTTGGATGGTAACAAGGAAGGGTGCAGCAACCATCATGGATCTGGCAAATTGTGGTTTTATCAATTTACTTTTTGCATATCAGGCTTTTTACATAAGTGAGAAGAGGAAGATATTTTGATTTTTAGTAAGATTTTGGACATCCTCACGTGGCATTCTTGCTGCCATCTAGAGAAATGGCTTGAGCTAGCACAGTTCCTAAATTTGCAGGTGGCATCAAGGTGGGAGGGAATGGAAATGCAATACAAGGTAGTCAGTGTTTAAAATAATTCTCGCACATTGACAAAACAGTCTTAAATAAAAGTGATGCAGCTGAAAATTGTCAAATATTCGGTAAAGGTCTTTATCAAGACTAATCAACTGCCAAATACAAGGCAGACAACTCACAGGTAGCCTTTCAGCGGGAGGGGGCACGCAGATGGTCAATGCGAGTTGACATGTGGGCCTGTGAAAAGGCAAATGTGTGAGTCGGTGAAGTCCTGCTGTTCTGAGAGTAAGGTGCACTCTCCTGAGGCACGGACAGAGGAGTATGCTCAGCTGAGTCCAACTGAAATTACATCAGTAGTGGCTTCTGGGAAAGCCATGATTGGGTCTAGAAAATGTTGTGTATGAAGAGGGAAAAAAAAAAAAAAAAAAAAATCTGAGATGCCTGTGTGGAAGAGGACAGAAAGATTCAAATTGGAGCAGGAGAGTTCCCGACCGGGAATCACAAAACCTCTGCTGACTTCTGGAGCGAACTGTCCAAAAAGGTTGGAAAGCTTCTTCAAGGTAGGGTTGTGGGGAAAAGCTGAACAAGTCTGTTGGGAAAGATGCACGTGCATTTGATTCTGCATTGGGGCTGACTGCTTTGGTTGAAGACTTTCCAGAGTACTTTTTTTCCAGAGCCTTATTTTTCTGTAATTCTGTGGTTTCTGTGTTTACTTAATTGGTTGGATTAGCGCCTTCTACAGGTCAGCTGGACTTGCTTTGATTTGTTTTTTATCATTGAGATAACATTTGAACCAAAATTGCGATGTTATGACTAGGCCAAAATTATATTTTGCATTTAATTTCCTAGCTGTTAAGCTTGCTGCAAGGAAGCTTAAAAGTTTTAAGAAAAAGAAAAAAATCAAGGAGACAATGAGAATTTGTTTTATTAGATTATAGTGCTAGCAATTACTTAACACATACAAATTATGAAATGTATCTTGGCGTATAGGTAATGTATCTTAAAGTACCTGGTGTTTAAATTCATGTAGAGTTCTACTTAAAATCAGAAATGTGTATTTTATGGTAGATTACCACATACATCACTGTGTAACTAGTTTACTTTCTGAAGTTACTATGCACAAATACCAGTAGTATATAATGCTGTCATAAAGTGAAGTACATAGAAAATGTGTTCCATGTAGAATTACTGAGCCTATCATAAAAAATATGGTGTCTTTTTTTATCATCAGTATTGAAAGCCATGTGACGACTTTATTTTCACAGGAAGAATTTGTCATTTAAAGCTTTAATGGTCTTAGCCGTGTCTTCAGTTTATCTGAAGTTGACCATCCAGCCCAATAATACTTTTTGTTTACCGCCACGGTGGGGTTCCACACGTGTGAAGTCTCGAGTCGGCCCAAAGTTTTAAGAGAGATGCTGCAATGAAATTCTGCTAACCCTCAATTAAGAAAAGGTTTAATTAAAATTCTAAATTAAAAATTAAGGATTTAATTGGGAAAATATTAGAAATAAATAGCAAGTAAGGGCAACAGCAATTTTAATTGTGATGGGGAGTAGTAGGAAAGTCTCTCCATATATATGAGACAGTCTAATATTGGTCAGCATCATGGTGTTTGGGGAGCCACTGAGAAATATTCTGCAAAGAATGATAAACAGCTCATCTGTTATTGTAGGTAAATTTTATGTCTGCCCTGGGCTAGAAGCCTCCTTCAGTCTCTAGGCTGAAAATGCAAAGGGCGCCGGTAAGTCGAGCATATGCCTGTCTTCAGGGGTTGTAGTTAGGTGTTTTCTGAGCCTCCTTTTCTGCTCGTTGAACCAATCTGAAAACTATCCATTACTGTAATTAGGTTATGTATTTAGAAACGAAATGAGTAAATTAGGTAAACATCTGCATTGCTTCTCTCAAACCTGGCTGGTTTTCCTGCTACCTCCTCAGTCGGAGTGGCAGCGGGCATCGTCCCGCCGGGGTGGCAAGGGCTGGGAGACCACGGGGATGCTGGTGCCCTTTCTCCTCTGGGAAAATGGTGGCTGCTGCCAAAAAAACTTCTTGCAGCAGTAATTAAAATACAAGTAATTTTAGGATACAAAGATAATACTCACTAACACCACAGTTGTGTCTATAGATACCAGTCTGGCTTTTGTTAGGATTAAGAGGCAGGTGTGTTAACCCCTTCTTTGGTCCAGTGTAATGGTGCTTTATTTAGGAATAAATTACTTATGCCTTTGTATCTTTCAGTTGATTTTTACCTTGTTCCGGGCTTAAGGGGTTTGTTTCCTATAGTGGAACTTGATCTGCTCCCCTTCTGCTGGAATGTTTAATCCAAGGAAAAATTTGTGATGTTTGTGTCTAAGAGAGATTCTTTTTGTATTGCCCAAGGTTCGAGAGTCCTTACGTGACCTGGTGTATCCCCGTGCCAGATTGAGTACCCCACTCTGTAGCATAGTCCTCATTTATTACAACATCCAGTGCTGCCTCACTACATACTTAATTGACAGAGATTTTACTATATTCTGTAAAAGCATAAAAAATGCTGGACAGAAAATTGAATTGTCACGACCCCACCAGTCTTAGATTCATCCTTCCATGTGTTCAATGTGACTTTTCAAGAACTATGTCAGCCAGCATCCGCTGCATATGCCCCAGTAACTCTGTGTAATGCAAACTGGTCTTTGGTGACTTTCAGGTGGCATTTGGTCATCTGTCTGAGGTTATCAACCAGAGCGTCCTTTGGATACATCCATAATTTTCTCAAAACCTCTCACCAAACTCCTCCCCACCAAACAAAAGGGCTCTAGGTTTACTTCAGAGAGCTCTTTTCCACAAAACTACATTGACTAGAAATGCTTTTTCATTCATTTTGCTCTGGATATTGAATTTCGTGGGTTTCCTTTTCCCCTTGGTATTCCCCTTAGCTTTTC
>NW_009215703.1:0-517 GCF_000690835.1 Fulmarus glacialis
CCCCCCTAGGGCACACAGCCCCCCTCAGCCCCTGTAAATGGAAAATTCTGCTATGACCCTACTTTGCCTTTCAAATCCCTTAGTGAGTCGCTAGGAAAATCAGATACAATTAGTTCAAAACATCTGGCAAATAAGATATGATCTAAAAACCATGTGTACCCCACCTTATCCCAAAACCAATCAGATAGCTAGCTTCCTCCCACAGAAAACTCGCATCTTTGACAAATACACAAAACAGAACAACGTTACACCAAACAGAACAAAATCCTTACTCTCTGACACACTTTGAAAGGGATTAGTGCATCCACATAATATATACTCACACTAACAAACCACAAACTGGACTTCCTCGGCGTCAGCTCTGCAAAGATGGGAGGAAGCCCAATGTTACCTCCCTGGATGCCCTGGTGCTCCACTCCCCTCTCTGCTGCTCCTATCATGGGAAAACGCTGGTGAAGATATCTGGCGAAAAAAAAAAGTAAAGAGAACCACAGGGACCTGGATGTCAAAAGAAGAC